>NW_027507903.1:149619960-149849960 GCF_037356315.1 Lithobates pipiens
CAGATGACCACTGCCTTGCTATAGAAGCTGAGGGTAAAGGTGATGGACTTGGTCAAGCATGTCTCCAGACCTAAACCCTATTGAGCATCTGTGAGGCGCTCTCAAACGTAAGGTGGAGGAGCGCAAGGTCTCTAACATCCACCAGCTCCGTGATGTTGTCATAGAGGAGTGGAAGAGGACTCCAGTGGCAACCTGTGATGCTCTGGTGAGCTCCATGCCCAAGTTGGAGCAGTGCTGAAAAATAATGGTGGCCACACAAAATATTGACACTTTGGGCCCAATTTGGACATTTTCACTTAGGGGTGTACTCATTTTTGTTGCCATTGATTTAGACATTAATAGCTGTGTGTTGAGTTATTTTGAGGGGACAGCAAATTACACTGTTATACAAAGCTGTACACTCACTACTTTACATTGTAGCAAAGTGTTATTTATTCCGTGTTGTCACATGAAAAGATAATATTTACCAAAATGTACAGGGTGTACTCACTTTTGTGAGAGAGAGAGTGTGTGTATGGTGGGATCTGAAACAAATTGTAGTTTGTGTTGTGTTTTATTGGTGCACATAAAACCCGGCTTAGCCACCTACAGGTTAAAAGTTTAAACAGGCCAATGACAATGAAGGGTTTATATACCCTTCTAATAGATACCATTTGTATTGAGGCACTGAAGGTCCAAATATGATCTTTCTTGATGCAAGAAAAGTATTCTTTTCAGACATCTTTTATATGTGCAATTAAAGGTGCAATATCTGATAAGTAAAGTGGCTTTGGAAGCATGTATTTACATTAACAATTTCTAATAAAATAGGTACAGAGGCTGTAAGAAGTGTTAATGAGCATTCCAGGGAAAAGGAACCTTAAAGCAGATCTATAATAATTTAAAGTCCATCTCCGGGGAAAGAAACATGCTGACTTGCATTGTGGCTGCCCCTGAGCTGCAAGGGTTAAATGCTCATTAGGGCCAGGGGACTGCAAAAATATTTTTTTTAGTTAATGATCCTCTTCTTTCCTGTGTTCTGGTTGTGAAGTGCCCCTCAGTGTCCTTATGTCCAATTCAGGGCTGTGGGCTCTGCTTTGTACTTGATGTCTTCAGAGGACCCATGGCCACCAGTGTAAAGGGGAGGAGAAGCTATGGGGACCAGTTTTATAGTATGTACACGATGGGTACACTTAATTATGGCTAACTACTGTCATTTGTGAATAAATACACTTGTGCTCATAAGTTTATATACCCTGGCAGAATTTGATTTCATTGCTATGTTTTAGAATATGAATGATAACACCACAACTTTTCTTTCACTCATGGTCAGTGTTTGGCTGAACCCATTTATTATCAATCCACTATGTTTACTCTTTTTAAATCATAATTATAACAGTAACTACCCAAATGACCCGGATCAAAAGTTTACATACCCTGGTAATTTTGGCCTGATAACATGCACGCAAGTTGACACAAAAGGGTTTGTATAGCTATTAAAGGTAAACATCCTCACCTGTGATCTGTTTGCTTGTAATTTGTGTGTGTGTGTGTGTGTGTATATATGTGTATATATATGTGTGTATATATATATATATATATATATATATATATATATATATATATATATATATATATATATATATATATATATATATATATATATATATATATATATATACAAAGGTCAATGAGTTTCTGGACTCCTGACAGACAGTTGCATCTTTCATCCAGTGCTGCACTGACGTTTCTGGATTCTGAGTCACGGGGAAAGCAAAAGGATTGTCATTGAAGCGAGAACACCTCTCAGCAGTGTTAACTCTGATCAAGAAGTGGAAAATGAGGGGTTCTGTTGAAACCAAGCCACGGTCAGGTAGACCAACTAAAATTTTAGCCACAACTGCCAGGAAAATAGTTTGTGGTGGAAAGTAAAATGCACAAATTACTTCAGGTGAAATACAGAACTCTGAAAACATGTGGTGTGGCTGTTTCAAGATGCACAATAAGGAGGCACTTTAAGAAAGATGAGCTGCATGGTCGAGTTGCCAGAAGAAAGGCATTACTACACAAATGTCACAAAGTATCCCACTTACAATACACCAAACAGCACAAAGACGAGCTTCAAACCTTCTGGCACAAAATCATTTGTAGCGATGAGACCAAAATTGAGCTTTTTGGCCACAACCATAAACGCTACATTTGGCGAGGATTCAACAAGGACTATGATGAAAGGTACACCATTCCTACTGTGAAACACGGCGATGGATCGTTTGTTTGGGGGGATATATGAGCTACAAAGGCACAGGAAATTGGTCAACATTGATGGCAAGATGAATGCAGTATGTTATCAAAAAATACTTTAGGAACATTTGCATTCATCAGCCAGGAAGTTGCGCAAGGGACATACTTGGACATTCCAACATGACAATGATCCAAAGCACAAGGCCAAGTTGACCAGTCATTGGCTACAGCAGAATAAAGTGAAGGTTCTGGAGTGGTCATCTCAGTCTCCTGACCTCAATATCACTGAGCCGCTCTGGGGATATCTCAAACATGCAGTTCATGCAAGACAGCCCAAAAATTTACAGCAACTGAAAGCTTTTTGCCAAGAGGAATGGGCTGCTTTACCATCTCAGAAGATAAAGGGCCTCACCCACAAATACCTCAAAAGAGTTAAAGCGGTTATTGATGTTAAAGAACGCAATACACGATATTAAGAACTGGGGTATGTAAACTTTTGATCAGGGTCATTTGGGTAGTTTCTGTTGTGATTATACTTTAAAAAATGGTAAACACCGTTGATTGATAATGGCTTCAGCCAAACTAACCATGAGTGAAATAAAAGTTTTTGTGTTGTTATTCATAGTCTCTGAAAAATGGGCAAGAAATCATAGATTATGCCAGGGTATGTAAATTTATAAGCACAACTGTATTTCAGCTAATTATGCTGTATTTTGTTGTGTGCTGCTTCTAGTGCAGAGGTATAGGATGTTGAAGAGGATGTATTTCATTACTTGACATTTTATGATCCGTCTTCAGATGTCTGTTCCGTCTTTTAGTTCCTTATGCTTTTGCCCTCTTACTAGTTTTTTTGTCTTTCTTCTTTCGTTCATTTCCCTCTCCTCACTTTTTTTATTTTTTTATTTTTTTTTATTTAAGCCTCTTTTTCATGGGGGTAGATTCAGGTCTCTTTCCTCCCTGAGGAATATGTGTGTCTGCTGCCGCCAACCCCTGCTCTACACCTCTTTAGAGCCTTCTAAAGAGTCCAGTGTTGGAGACACTGGCAAGTCAAGTAAACATCCCGTGGCAAGTCAAGTAAAAGGTTCACACATTACTTTACAGCTATGGGGGGCTCAATTCCTCGAATGCTAGTTACACAGCAGTGCAATTACTGTCCATTATTCATCTATTATCAGCACTTCACATGCTTATTTGTAAAAACTGCCTAAATCCCCGTACACATGATGATGATATTGGACAAATGATTGTTTTAGTCTCATATCAAAAATGAAGAGGTTACTAAAGTTACGATAATTCTTGTAGGACAGAATACAACTTCGGAAGTGTGTTGTGATTTATTGTAATGTATTCTTTCATTTACAAGCATGCCTGGTCTTGGTCCTTCTGTTTTTTTTTTTTTCGATTTTTTTTTTTTTTTTTTTTTTCGATTTTTTTTTTTCTTTTAAAGGATGAAACATGTGCTGATTTTTTGAAAATTAGAGGTGCCCCAAATGGAAATTTTAGTGCTGAAACTGAAAATTCAGGATGTACTTGGCCAAAAGCCAAAATTGACAGTTTTAAAAAATATATTTTTTATGTATAATTTTATTTAACTTTTAAATTATCATGAATTTAAATGAATGCTAATTTGTCGGCCATTATTGGCACCTTTAATGCCAGAAAAGCTCAAGAAAAATGAGCCACAATACTTGTGGTATTAAAAATCATGATTGCTGCATTTTTCGGCAGTTAAAAAAAAAAAAGCATCTCCCCGTTGAAATGCACTGAAAATGCAGCAAGAAAGCATCAATAACCCCCTCCCCATTGGTACGTTTTTGTCGTGGTTTTTGAGTCACTTGACCTATGAAAAACGCACCATAAGCACAGTTAAATCATGGTAAAATCACTGGCTTTTTCGGCACCATTATTGGCAGACTTTTATCTGCAAAATGCTGATAACACCATTTTTGGCCAATTATGTTTCGGCCACCAAAATATCAGTGCATCTCTAACGAAAATCGTACTCTCTGGTATCGTACGGGACACATTTTTGTGCTTGTCCCTTTGTATAATTTTGCGTAACTGTCTTGATTGGCTCTCGATAGCAGTGTATTAATGATCAAATTATTGTACGATCACTTCAAAATCAGTATTTTTCGTCCGGTTTTTCTTATCGGGTATTCTACCACCGTGGAGTTTACCACAAATCAATGGAAGTAAGTGATAATGCAGCCAATGAAATGTAATTATATTTTAAATTAATTTTTCAGTTGCACACTATAATAATGTCCCTTACGTGCTTTCCTTTTAGGCGTAGCTTGTATAAAAGCAACACATGTTAGAGGTTGCAAACTCTTTTGGAAAAAAAAAAATACTCGTAAGACAAAGGCATAATGAACTAGAATGCATCGCATACTAGTGCATTATGAAATGCTTACCTTATGACGAAGCTCTCTGTGGGGCCCACACAACGCTGAGATGGCTGGCATTTCCCCAAGAATCTTTTCTGAATTTGCCAGCTCCAGGGCTGTCATTGGCCAGAGCCGCAATGTCACTCCCACACATGCGTGCGGGAGACACCATTCGCGGAACAGGGCTCGGAAAGGAATGGCTCCCATGGCTGCAAGTAATGTAGATATCTCCTAAATGGTACACGTTTAGGAGAAATTTTTACTACCTATAGGTAAGCCTTATTAAGACTTGCCTATAGGTACATTTCTGCAGAGGAAGCTTACTTATTTTTTAAGTCTTACTTTGTAGACACTATTGAACAGATCTCTTTTAAACTGAATCTAAAGTCAAAAAGTTACTTTGTCTACTATTCTCCCATATGCTCACATGCTAAAGGTCTTTATCTTTAGATCCTCCTAAAATGGCCTTCAATGAGGCAACTAGCACTGATTCCACTATTGCCTCAGATTTTTTGCCCTTGGCGTGTTCTGTGTATGGTAGAAGCACCCGTATCTGCTTCGGTAAAGGCGTTTTTGACTTTAGCTAAACTTTTTTAAAGATGGAAACCTTTTTATATGCAAACTATTTGTGATTGAGTAATGGATGGATACAAGCCTCCTTCAGAAATACTTGTGTAACAAATTCATTCTAATGGTCTCTCAATGTCTACTCTTGATATCTATGGCATTGCAGACTGAGACTCTTTGCAAAACACTACAGAACTAGCACACTGGCATTGTGTAATATCTTCTAGCATCTTGTACCTGGAAGTCTCTGGCAGGATAGTATATATCATAAAATCCACTCAAGGAAAGACCTGACCTACCCACTGGGTCCTGTTAGCCTTGTACCGTTGATACAATTCAGCAACATATAGTGACTGCCTCAAATGTGCATCTTGGCTTACATGCTTCAGGGGGGGAAGTAGCGCTAACTTCTTTTTTTTTTTTTTTTTTTGCCATCTCAGTAAGTTACTTTGTAGCGCTAACTTCTAAACGCAAAGGTCAGATGTATGATTTTTTTTTTTTTTCCTGTGGGTGAAGCAAATCTATATATCGGGCTGGGCTCACACCTATGCATTTTTTGGGCTTTTTACATTTTGTTGATTTGTACTACAGAACATGTTCCATAGGAAACCATGGTAAATGGACTGTAGTGCAAATCTGCAAAATGTAATGAGCAGTAAAAATGCATAGGTGTGAATCCAGACTAAGAGTAGAGTTGGCAACTCCAAAGTCCTTGATGTAAAAATGTATTGGCTACATATGAGCATTAAAAAAACTGATGCATTTCGGCACAAAACTTAGTCATTGGCTATGTCTAAAGCTCATGCCGAAAACCTGTCGGCCGTTTGCTTTTTAATGCTCTTATGTAGCCAATAAGTTTTTGCATCAAGGACTTTGGAGTTGCCAGCTCTTCCCTCTTTTATATATTGTATTTAGTGTGAGAAGACACACAGAGCTTTGGCACCTGTGCTGCAGCCTGCACATTAGGATGGGATTGCTTCTGTTGAGAGCGTTGCATCTTTCATTTTTCCTCACAGATAAAGCAAATATATACTATCTGAAATCAACAAAGTTGCACTCGGCTACGTTCTCTGAATTTCTCTTCTCTCCCCAGGCTGCAGTTGCAGGCTTTCCAATCGCGAGCCGCCAATTGTCTACATATACATCTTCCAAAAATAGCCGCTTACCATAAAGGCTGTGGTAGATTTATTGTGAAGACTAAGGATGCAACAAACATCACTAGAGCTTAATCCTAAAGTCATTCACCCTGAGTAAGCTCCAGTGAGGAAGGGAAACGTGTCGCTAGTTGTTGCACCATGTGGATTTTGTATGTAGCATCCTTAGTCTTCACAATAAGTCTGCATTTTGTCTTTTTGCCAGATGTATATGTGGGCCTTTGGTGACCTACGGTCGTGGCGAGCCTGCTCTTGTAGCCTGCGGAGAGGAGAGGAATTCTGAGGATGCAACGAAGTGCAACTTTGTTGATTTCATATAGTATAGGTTTGGTTTTTGGTACTTTTTGGAAGATTTATTATTTGACTATGCAATATGAACATGTCTTCCATATTCTAGTGCATTTCACATGAGGCTTTTTTTCGTTTAAATTGTTCTGAGCAGCTTTTAGCCTTTTTGATGTATCTAGTCCATGTGGAGTCCAATCTTCACAAATGTGCTTTGTCTGTATTTCAAAGCAGATGAAGATTTCGTATAGAACCTACTTGGTCATGACCCAAGTAGTCCAAGGTTTTAAATGTTTACAAATAATATAGGGAATCTGTCCAATCTGATTTTTTTTTTTTTTCATGTTTAGCTAATCAGACCTTGTGTCCTATGTAGGGATGTGTTTGGCTATATTTTACTTATCAGCAGAGATTTTATTGCATCAGGGAGTACGCATTTGCCTTCAGACACTCATTGTGTTTTTTTTCTTCTTTGGTTTGTAATATTACTCTAAGCTGCTCTCTTATCAGTTCACAGATATAACTGATAAATGATTGAACCGTTAGCAGTGTCACCCACAAAGCATCTATCTGATTGCATTGATTTCTTGTGTGGTTCAAGTAATGAAATGGAAAACAGTCTGGCTTTCAACTCTCCCCAGTGGGCTAATTCATTTCCTTTAAGAGCAAAGCTTGGCATCATTAAGTGCATGTGTATTTATATTCATTATGAAGGGCTGCTTAAAGTGGTTTTCCATTTTTGCAGCCAAATTGGGATATCGCCTACTTTTATATTTCTAACATGTTACAACATAATGTTAAAATATTCCAAAAATAGTTTTACTAGAAAAATGTTCTACTTCTATTTAAATTGGCTTTAAACCTCATAAATAAAAAGTGAACAGAGCCTATCCCTCTATAGCGTGTACTAGCGTCAATCTAATGCACCTAGTGTGATTTTAAGTTTGCTCAATCATTCCTCGGCTATATGCATTAAGAACTTCTGGCAGGTTAACCCTGCACAACCTCACCCCCTTATCTGTGCGTGTTTCCATAGGAGGCTGTATAGTGGGGGGGGGGGGGGTGGGGGTGTAATTTTTGTTCCGCTTAGGTCTCAGATTACACTTGGCTTCCTGCTCTGTGATGTGCAGTGTGTGACGGCAGATCCCTGTCCCCTGCCTGCTGAAGCTGATCAAAAGCCTTTGATCTGCGTGTTTTAGAAGGCTGCAGATAGGTACGACTTATGTAGAAGTATTTTTTTCATCTCTGAGTTACCTGAACATGGTCACTAAAGTGGCTGTATGTAATGGTTTACAACCATTTCAAATGCTTAGGCCTCATGCATACTGGAAATGTAAACAACTGCTTCTAGGGGTGTCTAGCTTTTTTTTTTCTTTCTCCCTGCCTCTAAACACCCCTGCATGTTAGCCTAATGTGTCCATGCACACATAGGATTTTAGTAACGTTTAGTGGCAGGAGCTTTTAGAAAAAGCACTGCCAGTGCGTCCAGAGATTTGGGCAGATCAAATGCTTGACGCTACTAAAAGCTGCTAAATGTGCCTAAACGCTAGTGCTTGAGTATTAATTTCAATGGGCAGAATAAATTATTCTGGCCAGTGAAATTAATTCACGCCAAAGAGTCTGATGCCTGCAAAAGAGTTAGACACTTACAAGCTTTGGCTTCTAGGTGAGTTAAAAAAAAAAAAGTGCGTGCATGAGGCCTAAAAGTATAACCTAAAGGCAAAACTTTTTTTTTTTTTACTTTTGGATAGAGTAGAGGGTTTTAGCCCCCCCCCCCCCCCCCATTAACCATTATAAAATTGTAAGCTCTTCTGAGCAGGGCCCTCCTTAATCCTCTTGTATTTTATTGTTTTATATTGTCTCCTTTTTATATTGTAAAGCAAAGCGTATATTGTTGGCGCTATATAAATCTTGAATAATAATAATTTGCAACCATATCCTAAATCTGGTATGTCATTTGACTTCACGTAGTTGTACCAGGATGACAGCTGCGGACATCATTCTGGTACCATTTTTTTTTTTTTTTTTTTTTTTAGAGCCGATGGTCAATTCTCTTGTAATAGCCATCGGAGTGACTAACTAGCCACTCGAATGCTATTACAAGCAGCATGAGAGGACGTGGCTCCCCCCCCCCCCCCCCCCCTTCTGTGGCTCCCTGGCTCTCCCTTCCCACCAGAATAGGCTTTGATCAGGTCTCCGCTATGGTAATCTGGAAGCAATGACATCACATCACTTTCGGTCTACCTAGCGGTCAACTGCACCATTTTTTGAAAATTGGACGCATTCAGAAACCCCAATCTTGCTGATTTGAATGCTTTTAAGTTCACAGGAGGGATTTTGGGTCTTGCCCCCAGATCCCTCCATAAAGAGTACCTGTCATATGCCTATTGCTGTCACAAGGATTTTTACATTGAATACAGTGTTAAAAACAATAATTTAAAGCAACCGTGTTAAAAATAAAATGGAATGAATAAAAAAAAGTTTGATTTAATTTAAGTGCCACCGTCTCCCCTGGCTAGCGTGCAAAGACGAGCGTGTGCGTTGGTCCCTCACGAACACAAACAATGATTGTCCCACACATGTGAGCTATATCGGCGCAAATGTTGGATCATATGCAGTAATTTTAGCACTAGACTATCTCTGTAGATCTAATGTGGTAACCTGTTGTAAAGGCTTTTAAATTGTCGCCTATGAATAGTACAATTTATGCAGTTTGTCGCCTCTGCATGGATGTGCACAGTTTTAAAGCATGACATGTTTGGTATCTATTTACTCAGTGTGACATCTTTTAAATTTTACAAAACAATTGGGTTATGTATTGTGGGTTTTTTTTCTTTTAAATTAAAATTTAAAGTGCATTTATTTCCAAAAATTGTTTGGAAAAACTGCTGTGCAAATACCATGTGACATAACAAATTTTTTTTTTTTTACAAAACTTGGCAATTTATTCTCTAGGGCCTCTGCTTAAAAAAAAAAAAAAAAAAAAAAAGTGCCAAGTCAAAAACAAGACAAATTGTTGTGAACAAAAAGTGCCAGAAAAAGCCTGGTCCTGGTGGTTAAGGAAATCCCCCCCCCCACCCTTATTTGTCCTGTTTACCATTATCATTGAAAATTTAAGTAATAGAAAACATTTGGGTGGTCCCCAGAAAAGTAAGAGGGGAAATTGTAAAATAGGGACACTAGTTCTGGACCTGGGGGTGCCCAAAGAATCCCCTCCCCTGCATAATGCTCACAGCTTATAAATCTTTTTACAGTGAAATGCTGCCAATATATACCTTTTTGGCTGATCTGTATACCATGGTCACGTGATGAATTGCAGGGTTTACCTGAGTGTTTAGGTAGGAGGAGATTTCCACTACAGCCTGTGTTATGCTGTCATGGGAGGCGGATCATCCATGAATCAACATGTGACATCCCACCCACTGTGTTCTTTTTCTAGTTACTAGGCATGGAGGAGGGAGGGACTGGCCTGTCCTTTTTAGGATCTGTATACACACCCAAATGTGATGTCCATACAATGTGACCTGAAAATCTCAGCTCAACAAGGAAATGCTCTCTCCAGCAATAGAGACCAAACTGAGCATGTGCAGCTTTACTACCCTCACTGTGTCTCATCTGGTCTTGCCAAGAAAGACCCTCCAGGAGGGGGAGGATGTGTGCATACAGGATCAAAGAGCCTTTTTACACAATACAAAGGATTAATACCTTAAGTTCCACAATGAGTATAACAAACGCTACTCTGCATATACAGATTTTACTGTTGTGGGTTTAGTAACACTTTACTTTGCAGTGATTCCCTCTCACTTCCTTTTTTTGATATAAGGTAGGGAGTGAAAGGAGATCTCTTATAACACTCTCTCGCTCTATCCAAAATGAAGAAGAAAAGTTTTGCCCATAGTTCTGCTTTAAGAAAGGCTGAGCAGTTATGTTTACTATGATTAATCCTATATATGCTGTGCTGGCCAATCTTCATTATCAGTTGTAAATTTAGATGTGCACAATGTCTGAACAAAGGGTTAAAAGAGAAGTATGTACAATCCTTTTTTTTTTTTTTTTTTGTCGTGTTTCTTTTTTCTTTCACAGGGGTACATTTACCAATGTTGTTCTGTGGCACAATTTCATCATGAACCAGTATTCTCAAATACTATGGTGATTATAACAATCATTTTTATCTAGTGATTGAAACTAGTACTTTTCCAGATTGCTTGAATTTTACCTGGCCTTCATAGCCGTCATTGGCAGTTTTATTTGTGGCTTGCTGATAACCCATTCCAAGTTTGCGTTTACCAGGCAGAAATTTGTATGTAGATTATATTAATATGAATCTAAAATATGAGCTGATCATAGATAAGCGGTGAAATAAGTGCACAGAATGCTCATATATTTTGCTATCGTTTTTATCTCTTGCATTCTTATGCAGTTGTGCGTTGTGTACTCTGCGTTTAGGACAAAAGGGTGAAAGTTTAAATCGGTAATATTTCCTCTGAATAAAAACAAGATCTGGTCTAGCAGAGGGAAAAAAATAAGAAAATCTGGTGATCTCTATCTGCTCTGCTGTTGTGTTGAAAATTCTTTTGGCCTGCCTGTGACGTGTAAATTCCCACAGGAAACGTGTCTCGCAGATTTTGCATCTACTTCATCCCTTTAGTGGGGTTTTTTTTTTTTGAGGCCATGAGTAGGAGTGTTTTTTTTTTAAAATATGATTTGGTCTTTTTTTCCTACTAGTCTTCAAGTTAAAACTGGAATTCTACTTTAAGATAATACATGAAGAATAAATATTACCAAATCCCATTTTTTTTAGAACAACCTGGATGTTCTCTTTCGTCAAAAATGTAGGTGGTTTTTTCGCAGATGGCTAGAATTACAAGTTTTATAGTGAGCTTTTCTCCCATGCTGAACTTTTCTGGTTCTTTTTGCTTTTTTTGCTTTTTTTTGCTTTTTTGGAGCATTCGAGTAATATACACTTGGCACTGGTAAAGAAAACTGGACAAAGGAGAATATGTGGCAATTGCCGATCAGAACCTTTTATGGAAGCCCTCCAAGCACATTGCATAACGGAGAACAAGAGGACTCTCTTCAAAGCCACCAAAACAAGTATACATATTCAAAGTGCATTTACTAACCCTTTTATTTTTCTCCATTCCGGTTGAGAGTTGGGCCTAAATCTACCCATATACAGTAATTTCAAAAATTGTCCTTTATACTTTTTGATTAACCATTGATCAGGCCAATTTTGACAACTCTCATTTCCACTTAAATTGGCTCATTTTTATTTATTTTTTGAACTCCAAAGCATTATATTTTTTGGAAGCAAAGACCTTGGAGAATAAAATTCTGATCATTGCAATTTGTTTGTGAAACACTATTTGTGCAGCCATTTTTAAAATGCAAATTTTCAGGGAACAATGCACAGAAATTAAGTATAGTACACAATATAATGCCTGTTTTTGTTTTGGGTAAATAGTAAAGACCAGTAAGTAGATACCCAACATGCTTTAAAATTGCCCATGCTCGTGGATGTTGTGTCAAGCTAGGGGACCTACAAAATCTTCATAGGCGAAGCTTTAAAACCCTGTAGAATGATTGCTCTCTTCACTTAGAGATATGGGGTCTAGTCTCCTCAAAAGCATCTATTCAAACTGAGATTGGTTTGATCAGATGCGTTACAAGCCAGTAACGGCTTGTATACATCAAACAAACGGAGTGAGAAAATCACATCGCTTCCAGTTTCTCATATCAAAGGGGAGGCGAGTACTGATGTACCTGCCTCCTCACTCAGTTCATGAGTGTACTACTGTAGACCTAATCGTGCAGCTATAGAGCCGCTCTTATCAGGTCTACATTAGCCCATCGCCTGCTGAAAATTTTGGTAGAGGGATCATGGCTGCAGCCATGATCCTGGTACAGCCACTTCCATCTGAGAACATACAGTCCTAAGGGGTCGAAGTGGTTAAAGACTACATCTGCCGCATTTGACCATACCATTAATAGAGGTGGTCAAATGTGGAGCCAGATTCCAGTTTGATGGGTTGATTGCCACATACTTGATAACATATTGTAAGCTGACTGCATCATGATCCCTATCTTTTATATAAAAGGCTTCCATGTCTTTTTTTTTTTTTTTTTCTCTCTTCTTCTCTGGCTACTTTCTCCGTGCAGTGCTTTTTCACAGTGCACCCCGGATCCTCCTCTTCCTTGGATCTCTAGTCAGTGCTCCTAATTTCTCTCTCATTTGAAGTGTTCTTAGGACAAGCAGCTTATTCTGTGGGTACCCAAGCAAGCTCGCTCACAAGCCTCAGCTCTGTGTGTCCACTCACATGCAGAGCCACGCCTCTGCCTCACCCCTCCCTCTCCTGATTGGCTTACTGGCTGTGATTGACAGCTGCGGGAGCCAATTAGAGCGAGAGTCCCCGGAGAGCCAAGACTCTAGTGCACACTGCTGGATTGAGATGAGGCTTCGGTAAGCATTAGGGGGGGCTGCTGCACACAGGCTTTTTTTAACCATAGAATGCATGAAGGTAAAAAAAACCTTGAGCCTTTAGAACAACTTTAAATATGACCTATCCGAGTGTCGGAGACTTTGGTAGATATAATACATAGCAGTGTTTTTGAACGTTCTTCCAGCTTTGGTGTTCCTTTTCCGTTTTTCTTTTGTAGACCTTTGCTTAGCCTGACCCTGTACATGAACCCTGCATGAATGTAAACACTTTGTGGGGATGTTTTGATGCAGACCCAGCAAATCTGGAGAGTATTAGCGGGCCAGCGTTTGAGGGAAGCCGGATTCCCTGGATAATTGTCAGAAGCTGCCTTCCATCCCCAGATCTTACATTTGTTTAAAGTTTTCTAGGGTTCACTGGTAATGTTTTACTTATCTTCTTTTTTTAGATATAATTAGTGAATACATAATTGGTTTGATTTAAAAAGGAAAGAAGAAAAAAAAAAACGAGTGAAGTTGTTTGTCTATATCCATAGTCCGTTTTAGTAACTCTTTCCCTGTGCTATAAACTTTATTTCCTCAATTTCCTTTTTCAGACCAAGCCTTACCACAGATCCGGCAACACTTAAACTTCCATTACCGTTGTGGCATTCAAGTAAAGTGGGGCTTAACCTAAAAAGATCTGTTTAGTTTATTTTTCTAATGGGTGAACTGTAGAGTCTTTATAAGGAGCAGTAAAACAGAGCGCACATGAGCCATGCATGGGAGCTATGGGAGGATTCGTACACTGGAGCATTTGTACTAATGCCTATCTTCTGTTCTGCCATTCTGCATGGTTAATGGAACCCTAGCAGAGATATTCACTTAGGTTTGTGTCCATATGTGCCTGATAAGACGTTTCTTACAGGGAGTTCAGCGTGATAAATGTTTATAAACCCTCTAATGTGTTCTTAGGGCCTCTACCTAGCTGAAACATTGTAACCAAGGCAGCTTCACACACACAAACAAAATAAATAAATAACGTAATGCTAAAAAAAAATTCAAAACTACCCTTGCATTTGGGCTCCTCTTGCCCTGCAAGGGTTAAATGCTTGGTGGACCAAAGAGAAGCAGGGAGGAGAAAGCCTGCAGAAGGGAGATAAAAGAAGTAAAACTGCATTGAAAGGTGAATGAAAATGAGTATTTATCCCCTTGATGTGGGGGGTAGCCCCACTACAAGGGGTAGGTTTCAATCTTTCCCAGATTGGCTTTTCATTTTTAATAAATATATATATATATATATATATATATATATATATATATATATATATATATATATATATAATTTTTTTTTATAATGCCTGAAAATCAAATTACTTATAAAATGTATAGGGTTGGGGGGGAAACATTTGTACTTGATGCTGCATCTGTCACCTGCCGTCTCTGCATTAAGACCTGAGTGGTTAAACACTGCTGATCACTCAGTTCTCCCCTTTAACAGTCACAGCTCTTTGCGATCACTGGTTTTCTGCTCTGCCCCGCCCCTCCAGCACTCCCTGGAGCACTGGGCTTTGGAGAGGGTGGGAGCGGCTGGCTCAGTCTCCTAGTGGCTCTCTGAGACTGAGCCAGCTGCCGGCCTAGGCATCTGGCTGGTTCTAGAGTCTGGACTGATTGAGTGACGTTAGCCGACAGTGGACTTTAGCCCACTGTCGGTTGAAAACTGGTTACGTAAGTGCAGAAATAATTGCATTCTTGTAATCTAGAGCTGCACGAGTAATCGTTATAAAATCACAATCTCGTTTAAACCCCCCTCACAATCTTAATCTGACATTTGCACGATTCATGTGACATGTGCAGAGCAGTTCTCTGCTCAGGGCTGCAAAAAAAAAAATAGCAACATTGTTCAGCGCTGAGAAAGAAACCTTGTATAATTTTGTTCTTTTAGATCAAAGGGATGAAATTCGGTCTGTAATTGGGGGCAGTTTAACCACTTAAACTTAATCAGTATTTTATGCTACAAAATTACTTAGAACCCCGAAACATTATATAAAATTTTTAGCAGATACCCTATAGAATCCTTTGAGATCCAGAAAACCAAAATGTGAGAACTTATAGGCAAAGGACAATTAACGTTGGAAGGAGGGGCTGCCACTACCTTAAATATTCAACCCAAAAGGTTGAAAACCATAGACAAATATTAAAGAGGTAGTTGTGGCGCTCACCTGCTGTTATTTATACTTAGTGTCTGCAGGGGACTCACCTGCTAATGATTGTGGCTTGTTGTTAAATTACTTACTGGTAACTAGCATAAAAGTAAAATTAAAACATAAAAGTGAAAAATAAAGATAAAAAATAAAATGTAAAAAAAAAAAAAAATTCCTTATGTGCAATATACAAATAACAATATGAATCGTGCTTAAAGATATTGCAGAAATACTATTTAAATTATCAGTATATGCTGAAAAAAGTGTTACGTGCTTCTGTAAGTGCCACAATAAAAAAATACAGTGCTTTATATTCAGTAAAGTCGTAGGCCACGCCCTACGCGTTTCGTCAGACGACGTCCAATGACGAAACGCGTAGGGCATGGCCTAAGGTGTACACTCTCTCATTACGGCGGCGGTAAATTCAAATGCTGTGACCAGCTTATACATTGAGGCACTTTTTTCATCCTTCGTTTTGTGATTAGCTTTTTATGCACCTAATAAAATGTTGTTTTAAACTGGATTACACTATGTATGCATCATTCTGTTTTTAATGAGGGAAACTACTGGATGGTAACTGAAGCAGCTCTATATAGCGACACAGGGGCTTACACTGTGGAGGCGCATTAACCCCTTAAGGGGTAGGGGAGCTGGCGAGTGCGGATTATTGTCTTTATGCATGGGAATCGCACCGGTTGCAATCCAGGAAGCCACTAAGCACTGAAGCACACTGTCACTTTTTGTTCCAGAAAGGACTCTCTGACATTAACTTTATGCTGCTGAACATGTGTATTAACTTGCATCTGTATTCTTTTATTTATCGACTTTTACTTAGCGACTTTACTGAATATAAAGCACTGTATTTATTTATTGTGGCACTTACAGAAGCACGTAACACTTTTTTCAGCATATACTGAAACTGTGGCACTTTCATAGGCACCTAGCACGTTTTATCATGTGATTTGCAAAAACGCACATATGCACCTTTTTTTCTATAGAAAGTACATTGAATCTTTGCACTAGCAATTTAGTGATAATTTAAATAGTATTTCTGCAATACCTTTAAGCACAATTCATATTGTTATTTGTATATTGCACATAAGGAATTTTTATTTTATATTTTATTTTTTATATTTTATTTTTCACTTTTATGTTTTAATTTTACTTTTATGCTAGTTACCAGTAAGGTAATTTAACAACAAGGCACAATCATTAGCAGGTGAGTCCCCTGCAGACACTAAGTATAAATAACAGCAGGTGAGCGCCACAACTACCTCTTTAATATTTGTCTATAGAATAAAATGACCATTGTTGCAATATTTTATGTTGCACTGTATTTGCACAGCGGTCTTTCAAATGCAATTTTTGGGGAAAAAATACACTTCAATTAAAATATAAAACAAACCTTAAAGTGCCCAATTTTTTTGCATAATTTGAAAGATGTTCCGCCATGAATTATCTTTATAATAAGCAAAAAAGAATCCTGATTCCCATTTTCTACAGAATCGAGCGGCTCTTCTGTGAGGTAGGGCCAAAATAGCATCGGTCCTACTTCTGTAAATGATTAAAATAGACCTTTTACATTGATGCTTGTGAATTATAAACAAGCTCATTAGAATTAGAGGCAAGCCCCACCCCCCCCCCCCCCCCCCAAAGTCAGCCGCTACAAATATAGTCAGGTACCTACCAGTGCCTAGAGTCCTGTGCTGTCTTCCCACAGCCCAGTGCTGCCATCTTGAATATGGAAGCTTCCCGAGGAATGGCGATGTGACCTGTCCCAGGAGGCTGCGAGAGGGGAGGGGGTGGTACACGGGCCGTTTTTTCAGGATTATGGGAGTGGGTATTGTCTCCAAAGACCTCTAACTCCGTTACAGCCTAGTGCAAGTGAACAAACCAACTGGATTTCACGTTTTGAGTGAAGTTCTTCTTTAAAGAAAATGTGTTTTTTTGGTTGAGTTTTTGTTAGAATGGGGAAGATTTAGAACTTCTCTCAGGGTTTTCCACATTGGGAAAGTCACGCTCAGAACAAAGTGATGGGTAATTTAAAATGTTACACTTGTCACCAGAACAGCACCCCATAAGCCCCCTTATTTCCAGTTGGCCATTTTATTTCTGCAATCTTGAAGTGACTGCCAAAACTGCAGTGGTTGAGGAGGGGGTGTCTGATGGCATGGCAGCAAATGGTTTATTTGGTATGGCAGTAAAGCCGAACAAAACTGTAATGATTTTCTTTCCTGCAACCAGGGCTTGGTGTTGGGGGAATCCCTCTCATGGAGCCATTGTGTTTTCCCGGCAGAGGAAGCCATCCTTGCCAGGAGAATACAATGATAATTGCTAGCGGCTGTAACCGCCGCTAGCAAAAATTGTATGTAAAATCTGACAGGCTGATCAACTTGGGCACAATCAATCAACTTGGGTACACATAACCATGCCCATACATGGTTCAAATTTCAGGCTCTTCTTGCTGACCCGGCCGAGATTCAAACCATCGATGGCCTGCTTAAAGTGGTTCTAAAATAAAATAAAGTTTTTTTTTTTTTTTTTCTGTTTTTTTTTATCTTAATGCATTCTATGCATTAAGATAAAAAAAATCCTTCTGTGTGCAGCAGCCCCCTGAATACTTATCTGAGTCCCATCTTGATCCAGCGATGTTTCACAATAGTCTCGGCGGCTGGGACTCTCCCTCTTCATTGACTGAGACAGCAGCGCCATTGGCTTCCACTGTTGTCAAACAAAGTCAGTGAGCCAATGAAAAGAGAGAGGAATCGGGTCGAACCTCGGCTTTGTGTCTGAATGGACACGCAAAAGCATTGGCTCGGGTGCCACCATAGCAAGCTGCTTGCTGTGGGGGCACTCAACAGGAGGGAGGGGCCAGGAGCACTAGCTGGGGAACCCAGAAGAGGAGGATCTGGTCTGCTCTGTGCAAAACCATTAAACAGAGCAGGCAAGTATAACATGTTTGTGATTTTTTTAATTTTAAAAAGACTTTAGTATCGTGGCTAGTCCAGTACACTGGCTTAAATTCAGGTGATATCTAAATCTAGTATCTTGTGATTTCTTCAAATATATAACAGGATATTATTGTTGTCCAGCTTTTTCTACCAACACCTGCTGAGAGCCACAGCACATTTGTTCGAAAATGTCCTATAATTATTATTTTTTGAGTTTTTCAGTAAGGGCCGGTTCACACAGCGGGCGATGCGAGGCGACACAACTCGCCTCGCTCCCGCAAGTCGCCCCCGTTCTGTACAATGGAACTGTTCTGAGAGGAGCGACTCTAGTCGCTCCGACTCAGAAAAAAGGTTCCTGTACTACTTTTGGGCGACCTCGGAGCGACTTGCATTGACTTCTATACAGAAGTCATCTGCAAGTCGCCGCTGAGGTCGCCGCAGGTCACGGCGAGGCAAGTCGGAGACGCGTCGCCTCGCCTGCTGTGTGAACCGGCCCTAAGATATAAGCTTGAAAATTTTTAAAGTTCACATGATGTTAAGACCATTTTTAAACGTACACTTCTAGTTTAGCATGTACAAAGAATACTTCATAACGTGAGTGAAAATGGAAGAATGGAGCCCACACAATCCTGGCTAGGTAGTTATCACAATTCATTAGTGAGGAGGTGATTATTTCCAGCTTGGCACATTGCTGATATAAGTAGACTACTGAAATTCTGCTTAGCTGAATGCACTTTCCCCTTGTGCCATATGCATGCCAGAGTAATCCATTAACTTGTCTAGATTACACCTTTTGATAAAGCACTTTTATCAAGTTCAGTTTTGTATGAGTGCTCTGGAATCTATGAAGCAGTTTTCTGTACTGTCTACCAAGCAAAGCTCCAAGTCCTGTTGCCTCTCATTGAAGACAAATGCTATTCCTGATGTCTTCTGTGGCCTCACTATTTAGTAATAGGCAGTTTACATTACCTTGTGGATCTACATGGGTACTGTGGATATATTTTCAGTGTCACTGTGCAAAATACCTAACTGCAATGCACAGCTCGGCATTGTTCTACTATTTTATAAAGAGCAGTTAGCCCTGGTTCACATAGAGCTGCGGGAATGGCGCCACGCGGGTTCAGCTGAACTGATTTTTGGCTGAGATTTCAGACATCTGTGAGGGTTTCTGCATAGATGTCAACCCCGAAATCGCAAAAATAGTACAGAAACTACTTTTTGAAATCGATGTGGCGTCGCAAATGCAGCGTCGCACTGATTTAGGATGGTGCTAGCCAGCTTTTTGACATGTACGTTGACTTTTTTTTTTTTTTTATAGCATTTTGATAAAATCAGCAGAGCTTCCACTCATTTCAGATCTACCCCTTTAGATTTAGAGCGACTGCACTTCCAAGTGCACTTGCAGTGCAAAGTGGGTTTGCCTTTCGTAAATAACCCCCCAATGTATAATGTATAGCCAGCTTAACGCTTGTTTTCTTGCATAGTAACTAGCTTTCTTTTGGCTCATTTTCGAAACTTGCATCGCATGATCCTGCTTGATATTTCAAAGATGCAAAAAGGATCCAAAATGTTAAAATGATGTAAAATGCATAAAACACTGTGCTTTATGTCCTGATCTTTATAAGGCAGTAAACGCACAGAACTGATAAGTAGCCGTGGACTTTTTGTGGATTAGAGAATGAAATGGTTCTTTCAAAATTTTTCGGCACACGGTATTTGCGCAGCGACCTTTCAAATGCAATTTTTTTGGGGAAAAAATGCACTTTAATGAATTTAAAAAACTAAACTAAACTGTAAAGCTAGCCCATTTTTTTTTTTTTTTTGTATAAAGTGAAAGATGTTGCGCTACGAGAATCGTGATCTTTATTCTACGCAAAAAAAATCGTGATTCTGATTTTGGCTAGAATCGTGCAGCTCTACTGTGTATGGAATTTCGCTATTTACATACACGTCTATATCCGCACAGGTGTCAGAGCGCGCCGCAATATGGGCAGCATCTTTCTCTTCTGTGTTTGCTGTATTGTCTCTGATACCTGCTCTAATCTCAGCAGGATAGGGGCTTTGTTTAGACTCCACTTTTAGAAAAGCATAGCCGAGACTGGAAAGTCTGGTTGCAATGACGGCTCTTTCATCAGGTATATAGGATGGAACGTAGCAGAGTACCACATCACCTGAACATTTTAAAGCTGAGGGCATTTGAAAGTCGCATGTCTTTAGCTGGTCTGTAGCTCATTCCATAGTCCGGGTTTATTATTTATGGTGTTCTGCTGGCGCCAGACGTTGACAAGGGCAGAAAATGTAAAAATAAATAAATAAACCAAGCCAGGAGCTGGTAACCTGTCGTTTTGTTTCTCAATGGATGACTTGCAAGGCTTTGTAATACTTGTGATCAAAAGGTGAAGGCATAAGGAAGGTTTGGGAGGGAGGTGTGGCACGCCGACTGCTTTTGCTGTACTGCATACTGTATGAAAGTATTGTGAGCACAGCCATGAGCAAGCTATAGATAAGCATTCATTATAGCGTGTGTACATAAGGCAGTATGTGACAGTTTTCTTAAGTACTTTGATTAAAGTACTTTCAAGCCTTTACAGGTTTTGAATGTTTGTTTTTCTAACGAATGCAAAAAAAAAAAAAATATATATATATATATATATATAATATATATTTTTTTTTTATTATATTTTTTTTGTAACTCACCGCTGTAAGATATTAGGAAGTCGTCAAAGATTTCTGTGACCATATGAAAACACAAGTTGCGGACCAACTGGTTTTACTCAGACCAATTGTTTTGTCATATGACACCCTCCCAGAACAAGAGCCGCGCTGCCTGGCCGTCATATGACAGCCGTCGGGCGGCAAGCAGTTAATGGGAAAGCCAAACTGTGTGAAGATACATATATATACATACATATATATGGTGAGAAGCACCTGCGGGCGCGCTCCCGTGATACAGCCGCTCGCTGTATCACACTGCCCCTCCCCCGGCGTGCCTCGTCATTGGATGTGATTGACAGCAGCACAGGCTGCTTCTAAATGGGAAACCTTCATTTTGTTTGAAGATATTAAAGATTCTAACTAGCAGCAAGAATAAGTGCTTACTTTTTAAAGAGCATCTGTCATTTCAGATCCATAGTGGTAGTGCCTGTTAGCGGGCATCCACTCACCTGCTGCTGCCATGTTTCTTACCTTGTGTCACTGCCACATCACCAGCCATCTGAGTAAACAGCAAGCTAGAGGAGGAGTCGCTGCGGGAGAGATGACAGTTGCGCTTTAAAATGATGATTTAAACCGAGTTGATTTTAAATTGAGCCTGTTTACTAGTGATTTCTAACATGATTTAAATCGACTTGATTTAAGTTTAACCCCTTCCCGCCGAGCGTACGCAGATGTGCGTACTCGGCTTCCGGGGGGTATACCAAGATGATGCCCGCACCTGCAGGCATTATCCCGGTACCGTTTTTTAGAGCGGGCGATTGGCTTTCCAGCCATAACAACCAAAGCAGCTAAAAGCCGCTCGGCTGTTATGCCGGAGGAGCGGGAGGGGACGTCCCCGCTCAATCGGGAGCACCGATCTCACATCCACCGCTTCCAGCAGCTAGGGAGGGACTGGAATGACACTGTAAGTGGCGTCATTCCAGTCTCCTAATTGTAAACACGGAAGCGACGTCATGACGTCACTTCCTGTTTACTCGGCTGCCAATGGCGCCGGATTTAAAAAAATATACAGTATTCAGAATCGCTGTTTTCGGCAATCTGAATACTTTGAAGTGTAAAGGAGGGGTGGGGGGTCTTTTAGACCCCCGATCCCTCCATAAAGAGTACCTGTCACCACATATTACTGTCACAAGGGATGTTTTACATTCCTTGTGACAGCAATAAAAGTGATCAAATTATTTTTTTTAAAAAACAATTTATTAATTAAAAAATTAATAAAATAAGAATTTTTTTTTTAAAGCGCCCCCCCCCCGTCGCCGCGAGCTCGCGCAGCAAAGAAAACTCATACGCAAGTCGAGCCCGCATATGTAAATGGTCTTCAAATCACACGTGAGGTACCGCCACGATCGTCAGAGCGAGAGCAATAATTCTAGAGCTAGACATCCTCTGTAACTCTAAACTGGTAACCAAAAATTTTTTTTAAAGCGTCACCTATTGAGATTTTTAGGTACCGTAGTTTGTCGTCATTCCACGAGTGCGTGCAATTATAAAGTGTGACATGTTTGGTATCTATTTACTCGGCGTAACATTATCTTTCACATTATGCAAAAAAATTGGGCTAATTCTATTGTTTAGTTTTTTTAAAATTCGTGAAAGTGTCCCTTTCACCAAAAAGTTGCGTTTAAAACACCGCTGCGCAAATACCGCGTGACATAAAATATTGCAACAATCGCCGTTTTATTCTCTAGTGTCTCTGCTAAAAAAATATATATAATGTTTGGGGGTTCTAAGTAATTTTCTAGCAAAAAATATGGCTTTTATCTTGTAAACACCACATGTCAAAAATAGGCTTAGTCATGAAAGGGTTAATCGTCCTTGAAATAAACCCCTTATGTGCTCTTTGTAGGAAAGATAAATTTAAGCAACTGTGGCTTTTTTTTTTTTCTTTTCATATTTAAGTTTTGAAACCGTTTATTTTTTTTTATTTTTTTATTTTATTTTTTTTTGTGCAAATCTACATTTTAATGCAGGATGCACCCTTGATAGCTGTGTCAGAGATATATATACAAAGATTTAAATATGTTTACAGCAGAAGCTGTTTGCATTTAGACTCTGTCTATAGTTTAAACTCCACATGGCACTATGGCATAAGTTACTTTACTTACCTGTAATGATGTATGTCCCTCAATGTGTAGGCTGCTGTGTAAAATCCTCACTGCAGGGTTGCCCTGTCCTCTTCCTGCTGCAGACATTCCTGTGCTGTGGGGTTGCCCTGTCCTCTTCCTGCTCCTGACATTCTAGTGCTGTGGGGTTTAACAGCTTTGGTTCTCCGGGCAAAGCTGCACTAAAGATGATCTGATGGTAACACGCCCCTTCCGGTCTTCTCCTCCATTGAGGAAAGTCGGTACCTATACTACCTGTTACTTGATCTGTAAATGGGGGAGATACTCTGACTCTGTACCATTCACAAATCGTCGACGTATCAGTCCAGAGACTGACGGCTATGCATTTTGGGTTAAGAATACATAATCTTTATCAAATAAAGACAACAGACATACAAAGTTAATTTTGCTTCATGAAACAGGTATTCGTACAAAAACAGCCCTAAAGCCACAGTCCTGAGAAACCTTTAGAATTATCCCCTGTATTACGCCATGTATATTTGTGTTCGCAGTGCCCTGAATGAACAAGGGACCTGCACTAATCTTAGGTACATATTGCAAAGTAATAGTGCAAGTCTGGCGTTCTGGCACTGTGCAAGGGGTTATAGCAGCTTCTGCTGCCCCCCCCCCCATGGTCAGATATTGCTGGAGGGAGAGAAAAGGGCAGGCAGTAGGGCTTGCAGCTTCCTACTTCCTATTGGGGACACATCGGAGGAAACCTTAGGCTGTGTCCTCCCCTCTGCTCAGCTAAGCAGAATGAGGGAGGAGGCAGCTTCTCTCGCCTCGACTACCCCAATACAGGGCACTTGCACCCCCTTCCTGCCCAGACCAATTTCCAGCTTTCAGTGCTGTCACACTTTGAATGACAATTGCTCGGTCATGCTACTCTGTAACCATGCGAAATTGTTATTTTCTTCACACAAATAGAGCTTTCTTTTGGTGGTATTTAATCTTTGGTGGTATTTAATTTTCCTTAAAAAAAAAAAATTTAAATACATTTTTTTGAAAGAAAACCCCCAGTTTTTCTTAGTTACTGTCAGTAAATTTTGTAAATAAGTAATTTTTCTCCTTCACTTATGGGCACTGATGAGGTATGAATATGCTGCACTGATATGGGCGGCACTGATAGCCAGCACTGACTTTGTTGATCAATGCCCTGATTACATACCTAGCTGTCCCCTGTGAGGAGATGTCGCTGATCGGCTCTCCTCTCCTCACACTCTGTCAGCGTGGAGCGCCAATTAACGGCATCTCCATGTTTACATGTGGCCAGCTGCGATTGGACACAGGTGGTCGCATGGTTAAAGAGCCGCGGCCGCGACTCTTTGCACAAATTGGGGTCACACCATCTCCTACCAACATTGCGCACGAGAACGGTTGTTCTGGGAAGCCGTCATATGATGTCCTCCCAGAACGAGAGCTGCACCGCCCAGCCATCATTTTGACGGCATTCGGCAAGTGGTTAAACGCGTTGAGGCTTGATTGCGTCACCGCGATATCACTTCCATCCACGAGACGCCTGGAATCTAACTGAGCTGTAGATTGCAGCACACATTACAGGTTGGCCGGAGCGACTTGCACAAAAACCGTGCTGTACAGGCCGGATGCCAGGTTTTAAACATCATAAAATGTGTTATTTATTTATTTTTTAAATTTAAATAAATCCACGGTTTTACGCTATAGGGAATTCCCCATTGTGTTTTTTCCTGAATAAAACCATCTGAGTGGTTCCCCTACCAATACAAGAGATGCCAAAAGCAATGGGAGACTTTGTGGTTAACCCTTTGAGAGAGTCACCATCTAGAACTAATAACCCAGGGGTGGATTGCCCACAGGCGGAGGTGACCATACTAGAAATGGTTGGTCCACATCTGGGGTGAGCGCACATTCTGCAGATTACCAGATCTCGTTGAGGTTTTTTGAAAGCTAAAAATAGGTCCCATGCAAACGTTTTAAATGAAGTAAATCCATTGTATTCATACTATTTTGGGGTTTTCTTTTCTGGCCCCGGTTGTCGCTTGTGAAATTACAAAAAAAAACACGGGAATAAAGTTGTTTTTTCTTTAGATTAGCTCCGTCTCCTCCTTCCTTTAACCCTACTCAGTTGAGCATGTGGCACATTCAGTGCTCTATCAAGTTTTTATGTTTTTATAAAACAAGTGATTGTTCCAAGACAAAATAATGCAAAAGAAAGACAAGTCGCATACCAGACCCCTGTAGTGGAGCCAGTCTGTCCGGTCCAAACATGCAGGTATTTTCACAGCCTCATGTAATTATTGGAGTCTGACATTTTTTTTTTTTTTTTTTTTTCCTTTTTCCTCCCTCATAACCGGCTTTGTGAAGTATTTGTAATGCTGCATGGAAAAGCATAAAGTGATTGTAGTGTAAAACCTTTTTAGATTTCGTTTTTTGTAATCCACCAGAAGAACAGTATTAGTTTTCATTGTTCAGATAATACTTTTAGGAAGGAATGCTGATGATTAATTTGTTGAGTAGGATGTACTAAACGTACAATCTAATATTCTGGTGTGGATTGTTGTGCATCGTAGGGAAATTTAAATACAAATTGCAGGCAAACATTATTTTTTTTTTTATTAATAAACTTTTCAATTGTCTGTTATGCTTTTTGGTGGTTGTCAGCCTCAGAAGACAAACTACATGAGGAGACACTTACCTGAGCTGCAGCAATCCACGTGCTCCAAAAGCTGGCCCAGGGGAGAAAAGTATAAATCGCCCCCCTCTGCATTTTGGCTACCAAGTTTCCCATATTAGATGTCTGTAAGAAATGAGCCGCTGCAGGTCAAATGTTCATCAAAGAAAGTGTTCTATGAACATTTTTTTATTTTTGTAGGCAAGTGTCACCCTAAAAATGTATCCTTAGAGTGCACTCTTAATGAACGTTCTTTTTGCATTATAGTATTTACATCTAATAGCGCACCTTTGCTTTGCCCTTTTTGGATTTATAAGCTCTGTTGTGCTCGAATTTTTGTGGCCTGAGCGGTGTCGACCTTGTCTTTTTTTGCTAAGCTTTCATTTTGCTACCATAACAATTTAATCAAAATGATCAT
Source organism: Lithobates pipiens (assembly GCF_037356315.1). Lineage (NCBI taxonomy): Eukaryota > Metazoa > Chordata > Amphibia > Anura > Ranidae > Lithobates > Lithobates pipiens. Next base: position 149,646,032 of record NW_027507903.1, read on the forward strand.
ACACAATATGGGTTTCCTGCATCTGAAAACGTGGTTTCAATATTATCTTTTATTGTTGCCTGCATGTTTTTCAACCAAGTGAAGTAGATTGTTATAGCAATGTCACAGCAGCAACTTTTTTAACATTTACAAATAGTGTTTTTTTTTGGGTTTTTTTGCTGGTGATGTGTAGCTAGAGTTGTTACTGTAGTTGGCCACTTTACGTCTACTATATGTCAGAGCTGCACGATTAATCACTAAAGAATCAAGATTGCGATTCAACCCCCCTCATGCTCTTTAAACAGCATTTCCTCAATTCAGTGCAGAACCATTCTCTGATCACTGCTGACAATTGTCAAAAAATAAAAATAATCAGGCAGCCTGCCAAGTATATCACAACGTCGCTTAGGCGGCATAAAGAGAAACATTTTAGTTCTTTTATATCAGTGGTCTCTAAACTGCGGCCCTTTGCTTGCCTTTATCCGGCCCTTGGGGCACTATCCTTCCCTCTGATATGAGACACTAGTCTGCCATGTCACATCGACAATAGAGTACCGTTTCTCCCACTCACACCACGAATGGGGCATTATTCCTCCCTATGATGCCAACAATGGGGTACTATTCCTCCCCCTAATACCAGATGTTTACTCCCACTGATACCGAGAAAATATCCAAGCCCGCTGGCCAAAGTCTGTCCCTCCTAGAGTCTGAAGGACAATAAATCGGCTTTGTTTAGAATGTTTTAACCACTTCCCGCCAAGGAAGTCATATGACGTCCTGGACTTTCACTGGGAATATCTGAAAGATGCCTGCAGCTACAGGCATCCTTCAGATATCCTTGTTTTCCATCAGCGATTCTGTGCACCGTGAGAACGATCATAGCGGCAGTTCCGCCGATTTGAGCATTCTTACAGACAGGAGGGGGACATTCCCCCCCGCCGGATGACGAGCATAGATATTTCCTCTCTATGACCGTCGGAGGCCCTGCCCACGGATTTAAACAAAGCAGTGGCCGCGGCTTGCTTTTACGATCTCATGCTTTCCAGCCTGGAGGAGAGATGTGGGACCTTATTGACCCCGCATCTCTCCATAAAGAGGACCTGTCACAAATGATTACTATTACAAGGGATGTTTACATTCCTTGTAATAGGAATAAAAGTGATAATAAAATGTTGTAAAAGGAAAGTAAAATAAATGATTTAAAACACCCCTGTCCCCGGTAGCTCGCTCTCACAAGCGAACGCACACATTCGTCCCGCCCACACATGTGAGGTTTCGCTGCGTGCCTTAGCATGCAAAGAACAATTCTAGCACTAGACCTCCTCTGTAACTCTAAAGATGTAACCTGTAAAAAAAACTAAAATTTTAAAAAATTGAAAGCGTCGCCTATGGAGATTTTTAAGTATTGAAATTTGGCGTCATTCCATGAGTGTGTGCAATTTTAAAGCGTGACATGCTGGGTATCTGTTTACTCAGTGTAACATCATCTTTCACATTATATTAAAAAATTGGGCTAACTTTACTGTTTATTTTTTAAATCATGAAACCGTTTTTTTTTCCCCCCAAATACCGTGCGAGATAAAAAGTTGCAATGATCACCATTTTATTCCCTAGGGTGTCTGCTAAAAAAAAAATATATATATATATATATATATATAACGTTTGGTTGTCCTGAGTAGTTTTCTAGCAAAAACAATTATGATTTTTACATGTAGGAGAGGAGTGCCAGAATAGGCCCGGTATGGAAGTGGTTAAAGGCTAAACCTTTTTCAGACACTTGTTGCTTACAAGGTAAAATCTGTATTTTTTTATTTTGCTAGAAAATAACTTGGAACCCCCAAACATGATAGATCAACAGATTATATATATATATATATATATTATAATATAAATTTATTCTCATTCCTCCTCATATGCTCCAAGAAGGTGGTATGAAAATCAAGGACAAAACAGGTGTGTGATCCCTTTTTTAAAAGTGTAACCTTTAGCTCCAACCGTTTTTTTTAATCACTTGTGCTGCCCATTTTATTAAAGAGGAAATAAACCCTTATGGGTTTACTTCCTCTTTCATTCCCTGCAAAGGCAAAGCATAATGGACTACTATGCATCGCATAGTAGCCCATTATGTGTCACTTACCTGACACAGGAGCCAGCGAAGTTGCCGCTGTCCCCTGTAGTCCGCCGCATCCATCTTCTTGGTGGGGTCTCGCAGCTCCGCCGCTGTCATTCGGCGAAGCCGCGATGATGTCACTCCCGCGCCTGCGCACGGGTGCCGACACGCGCGGCAGCTCCATTGTTGAGAATGCCGCGCTCAGTGCGCCTGCGCGTCGCTGTCTACGGCGCATGCGCCGTAGACCGCGGTGCCTGTTTTCGGGCAAATATCTCCTAAACCATATAGGTTTAGGAGATATTTCTTGGACCTACAGGTAAGCCTTAATCTAGACTTACCTGTAGGTCAAACTGGTTTGTAAGGGTTTACAACCACTTTAACACTTCCGCCTAGCAGCACTAGGATACCAGTTTCCTCTGGATACTCTGGTTTCCTCCCACACTCTATAAAGACATGCTCTTAGGTTAATTGACTCCGTCTAAATTGGCTCTAGTATATTGAATGTTGGTTGGGGACCTTCCTCCCACTACAACCATGGCAGAAGGCGGCACTCTTTTTGCAGTCAGTGTTTCGGCATATACTGCTTGCCAAGCACTTTGCAGCTGTACATAGTTATGTTACACATCAAGATTAAAGGAGGAATTATGAAGACCTTCATGGTTTTTCACATGGTTCTTATTTGTTATTTTAGCATATGCAAATTAAATATACTTCAACATAAATCTGTTTTGGGTTTTTAGCAAATATGTGAATTAACAATAAAATGACAGGAGGAGGTACATATAGAATTTTTTTTAAGCTACTAAACGGAACTGTTGTTGACTCGGAGTACATGCCGCTGGTTTAAGCTTTCCTGTAGAGATTTCTTGGTGGAAAGGTCATAAGAAGTTTACATAAATCTCTCTGAATCATAGCGAGTAAGCTTAATTGTTAGCGGTACATTGTAACCTGATCACCGGTTTACATTTATTTAAACACTCTCTCCAGAACCCTGACAATCCTAATTAAGCCAGCTTTAATTATAACCTGTTGTTGCACCATGCAGCGCTTTACCTGAATGACACATCTTGACTTGACCTTAGTGCAACACTGCTAACTCTTAACCCCTTAATTTTTACATCCAGCCACATTTCCCCAGATGGGGTGATACTTTTGATGATGTTTTTTTTTTTTTCTTTTTTTTTTTTTTTCTTAACTTGGCTTTGATTTAGTCCACAAGTCTAGGTGTATATCTATGGTATGGATAGGATTCCTATACACAGCTGTTGCCAATCTAATATTTGGAGGATGGGACAAAAAACAAAAAAAACCTTCCTTTTGTATATCTTTTGTCTGTTGGGGCGCCGAATATTCATAATATTCTGATTTAGCATAAATACAGCTTGATGTACCCAGCTTTCACAAGTTGGTGCCTTTTTTTTTTTTTTTTTTTTTTTTTTCAGAAGTTCGGAGAACCATTCACCGGAATTGGTGCTTTAGTGTCAAATACAGAAAAATATTCTTACTGTAATTCCCAACCAGTGTTGTCAGCCCTGCCTGCTAGACTATAGAACACATTGCATGCATTGATTTCTTCCCCAACAAAACAGTATTGCTGCCTTGACTTCCAAAAGTCTGCCCACACACTGAATGTAGGAAAAGGGCTCCCAACAGATGTATTGGGTTGGGGGGAATACGTCTCAATACTGTACTCCCAACAGCTGCCCCTGCAAGACTAAAATTTGGTAATGTCTGGACATGCACTTGAAAGGATAACTTTACCCTCCACGCCATGCAACAACCCCCCCCCCCCCCCCAACTAACTTTGGATACTTGACCACCCAGTGGGTCGAGTGCTGTCCATCTGAGAGCTTCTTTTTCCTGGCAGTGCACGATCCCGTGCCACCATGTTTCCCTGTGACATCGCCAGACTTTCGGCTGTTCCACATTCAGCCAGTATGCCTCATGATGTGCTAACAGGCCTGCCCCTCCTCTTTTCCTCAATGAAAGGCTATCCCTTCTGGGATATGTGACGTACATATTCTGTGAGGCGCAGCGGACATTGTACATGTCATTCACCTAAGGGGACTGAAGTGCTTGGGGAGGACATTTTAGATGAAAAAAAGATTGAAAAAAGCCATTTTCCAGCAGAGGACAGGAGGAGGGGCTGAGATGAACAAAAAAGTCAGTGCTACTACCCATACATCACATAGCAGAGCTCCCAGGTGCTTCATCCACAGTCGTTGGCTGAGTAGGGAAATGAGGAAAAGATGATCTGCACTCCGGTGATTGCTCTTAAAAAATGTAGTAATGTAGTATTAACAAGCCACAGTGACCAAACGCAAAGGGGAGAAAGGATGACACGTTTCAGCCTATAAGGCCTTAGTCTTAGTCCCGGAGAGACGGGATTGTGCTGGGCGGCTGAAGGTCCACTATAAAGATGAATTCCAAGTATGCTATATTATACATAGTTGCATATAACTATGTATATACCATAATGACCTATGGTTAAACTTGGAGTGCCGTTCAAAGCAGAGCAAAAACAAATTCCTCCGGTCCTCCGAGGTCATGGTGTCATCTGTGTTCATTCATCCCCTGGTGATAGATTCATTATATGCAGAGAAAGTCCTAGCTCTGAGCGAGCCTCCTCTATGAATATGTCCCGGTGGGTGGAGTGAAACTTTTGGCGGGGGGGCGTGGCCTGTGAAGGCAAGCTGTCTGAGGCTGTTTCACACTGATGCTCATACTTTAATTGGTTTGGATGTGCGGCTCTCTTTGCATTATATGTATATAGCATACCTGGCTGATGCCCCTGGAACCTGGAATCACTGAAGCAGGCACTGCTGCTCCACAATCTCCACTTGCTTCCAGGTCCCATGTTGGGTGTCCAGCCTGATGCATTGTGAATACAAGTTTTACCACTCACCACATTCACTATTCAGAGAATTTTTTGCGTTCTCTAAATGAATGCAAAACGTTCCCTGATTGGGTGTGGTCGAGACTTTCATGTCACCACCCTGCCTCATCCAATCAGTGAAAGCTTTTTTTATTCAAACCAAAAAATGAAAAGCATTCTTTGAATGGGATACTTGCCAGCCTCTTGTGTTCAGTAAGTAGTTAAGCTGCTACCTACGGTACCAGAAAGTAAATTGCGATCACTGGAGTAGCGGTGTCTACATTAGTGATATCCAGCTTCCAGGGGCATTGACCAGGTATGGTAGATGCATAGTTAAATTGGTCAAAGGTTCAATGTATAATGTAGCAATGCCTGGAATTATTTTATTCAAAAATTCGCTTACCAGTGATTTGTTAAATGCATTTCTTGACCCCAGCTCTATGCTTTTACATTTTTTACATTTTTTTTTTTTAATTTAATAAATATATTTTAAAATCCTTTGCTTATATTTTTAAAATCACATGACAGTTTTGAATACATTTGCATACTTTGCATTTAATGCATACTGTGCAAAATATTTCTGTGCTTTGTAGTACTTGGGTGCTTCTGATGCATCTTGAAAGTTGAAATTTAATGATCTAACGTTTTAATGAGTAAAAAATGTAATGAATATCTGATCATTTGTAGGGTGAGCTTTTGTATATACCTTGTGATTTTTGTGCCCGTAACAGATCAATTCCTCAGCGTTTTGTAGGTCTTTTTATAATTGGCTAATACTCGTTTGAAAACAATTAGTGCATCTTTCAAACAAAGTAAACTTGATTAAATAATTACACTAATAATGGGCAGTAATGGAATACGAAGGGTTATCGCAAAACGAATCCCTGAGTAATGGAATTGGTGTATCTCTGATTTTTCTCCTTGCCATTCCCAGTGTACAGAGGAACAAGACGAGCGGTTATGGGAAATAAGGGGGAGCCACTGGAGGCCAGTGAAGAAAACGAGACCTTATCTGAAGCAATTAATCAAGAAACTCGTATGGTGGGACAATTATTCAAAGCTAATTCTAAAATAGCTTTAGAGCCCCAGGTCCTGAGATACTTTTCCAGAATTTTGTCAAGGTCATTGAGAGCAGCGGGGCAAGTCCTGCATAAAAATGAAGGCATCACTTGAGCTGGTTAATAGTTTTATATTGTATTCGTGTTTACTGCAGAACCGTGTGATGTAAAAGAGCTGACCGGTGTTTGTGTGACTAATGGAAGGTTGTGTTTCTCCCCAAAGGTCAGTTCTGGCAGTGATATATATTATAACATATATGAATAATTTGTTAACATTTTTATGGCATTAGAAGATAATTTAAATGCCAGCCCCACCCAAAACAATAATGTCCATTTTATGTGGCGGTGGTCATTTCAAGGGTACTTGTAGGAGTGGAGAAGGCCAAAACTATTGTTTTAAGTCTAACTGGCCTTTGATTTGGGTGATTTTAGTGCTCTACTTGTCTTCATCTAGAACAGGGGTGCCCAACGTTTTCAAGAGCGAGGGCCCCTTAAGCAGCTTGTTAACCGGTCGTGGGCCACAATAGGTGGAGCTGGCGGATGAGCCGTCCATGTCCATTCTGCATATGCAGAGCAGACACAAACTGCTGTACACTATGGGCCCTCCGATCCGCCCAGATGGAAGGGGATGGATCCGCTTCTGTTAGTGTGTTTTTGTGTTTTTTTTTTTTGTTTTTTTTTTTTAGCAGATTGGAGGTAGGTGGGTGTAAACACACAAGTTCATTTACATCTGCCACTCCATAGAGGTGAATGGAGGGTCCTATCAAACCAATTGTGTGAAAGGGGACTAAGGCTGCTTTCACACTGATGAGCTGCAGTTTACCCGCTCCCTGAGTCCAGCGCAATTCACCTGTGGCTTTTCTGTGGTCTAGCTGCACTTTGCTATAGACTTCTATTATATCCTGCAGGTGCTCTTTCAGAAAGCTCACCAAACCCACAGGTAATAACAGAAATGTTTAGCGCAGTGCAGGTAACCCACAGATGCACTGCATCTGCGGATCAGTTTGAAAGCAGCCCAGTAACCAGTGCAGAACTGATATTACCATATATACACTGATTTTAGTATTAAACATGCCTTTAATAACAGTGTTCCATTCAGGTATGGCCGGCTATTGCTGTCCCAGGCAGAGTGCATTTGGTATCACTCCGCCTGTGACAGGAGTCGGCTCTAGGCAGAAAGCATCGACTTATGCGGCTCTGCTTCATAGCCATTTTCTTCCTCTACCGCCGGCTTCAATCACAACACTGATGCACTGGGATGGCCGGTCAGCAACCTGCGATCTGGGCTTGCCAACCCATCATCCCAGAGCAGCAGGAGGTCGTTGGCCACATGAGAGGGCTCCAGGCCACTGGTTGGGAACCTTTGATCTAGAAGTATGTTACATTGTTTTTTTTTTTTTTGTTTGTTTTTATCAGTTACTGTTTCCAGGCTGTTGAGCACAATGTATAACCGATTTGTATAGTATAATTATTCGGGCATGTACAATATTATATCTTGCCTTAAAAGGATTGGATATAATTCTTAGAAGCTGTAAAAATTCACGCCTTTGATATCGCTCATATTGCAATATCCTGGGGAATTTCCATTGTATAAAAGTACACTCGTTGAGAAAGAGAGCCTTTGGTAAGGACCATTTAATTCTGAATTTGATTACATGACCACTCCTGATGAACTGGCCAAAATTTTCTTAGTCGATTGCCCTGTCGGCCCCCTCCTTCCCTACGTTCTTTGATTGAAGGAGCTGAGCAGAAACTTAACACTGAGCAGCAGCTGCAATCAAATGCAGCCGTTGTTTGGGGTTTTTTGGACAGTCCTCGGTGCTGACTGCCAAAATACAGTAGCTGGCATTGCAGATTCACCACCCGTGCTCTATAGTGTGGATGGAGGTATCTGGTAGATATTTTCCACTAAGCCTGCAGGCTGAACAAGAGGAAAAAAAATATCCCATTGTAAGGCTAGCTTAACACTTAAAGGAGAAGTCCAGACCTGAACTTTTTATGTAGTAGACCTTAGCGATGGTTTTGGATGGACAAGGATCTACCTTGGAATTGTTTTATTGATACTTTGTTCACGCTGTTATTCGCATATCAAAGCTGTATTTGAAATGAATCCGCATCATCTAAAAATTCATAGAAATTGTGCATACTATTCACATTTGGTTCTAAAGCCTGTAGGTTTTATTATTTTTTTTACCTTAATGCATTTGCGGCCCACGGTCTGGTTTCATGCGGTCCCACTGGTGATTTGTATATGTATATATATCTTTTGTGGCCGCCCCCAATCTCCGTGCGATTTGTTGGGGGGCCACAAAAGATATCTACTGTATTTATCATTCCTCGGAAGGGACAGGGACAGGAAGGGGGCAGGGACAAGTGCCATCAGGTTATATACAAGGAGAATCTCCTGTTAACTCGGCGGCCTCCTGGGCTGGCATTGGACGACTGTTCTGTCTATCATAGGAGGCGTGGCATTGTATTAAAGAGGCCGCCAAGTAAACGGTACATTCTTTTGTATGTAATCTGTTGGCATCCCGCCCCCTCCTAGTCCCCTCCGAAGCTGCAGATGGGCATTGATGAGGCTGCACTGATGGCAATGTTGAGGCTGCATTCATGGCAGTGGTGAGGCTGCAGATGGGCACTGACCCTTATTTTGCTTCATTTCTTTATTTAAAATGTAATTTTATTTTTATTTTTTTCCTGAAACATCCCTCTTAAAGTGAAGGTGCATGTTATGCGCCAATAAATACAGTATATCCAAATAACACACCAGAGCTCATCCTTGGACTCTTCACCCCACACACAGCCACAAAGGCAAGATAATTCTTGTTGGGCAGTGTATTAGTTAATTTGAATTAGAATTTTAATGTTTCAAAGAATGTCAGGCAAAATGGTCGCCCCTCACGCATGTTTACTTAATCAAACCCCACTTTGAAAAAAGTTTGGACACCCCTGTCTTAGAGCAACGAGTTGAGCATCCTTTTTTTTTTTTTTTTTTCTTTTTTTTTTGCAATTTTAGTTCTTAGATACAATAAGTAGGGCTGCAACTAATGATTATTTTTATAATCAATTAGTTGGCAGATTATTATTATTACTAATAAAAAAAATTAAAAAGACCTGAAATACTATTCTGCAGATTTTCAGACAGGGCCCTAATATTATAATGCATGACCATTCCTTGTCGTATATACTGGTATCCTGTTGTGTCTATTCCTCCCGGGAACACCAATGATGGGGCACTATTCCCCCCCCCCCCCAAGGAACATCAATGGGGCACTATTTTCCTCCCCCCCGCAACACTAATGGGGCACAATCCCCCCCGCCCCCTCAAGGGGCAGTTGTCAACTTGTCATCACAATGTACTACTACTGAGTATTGTATACAGCCGCTACCTTATATCACACCCACTTCTCGCCTCTCTATTCCCTCGAGGCAGCAGCGGGCAGTGCTGAGGGGGGGACCTGAAGTCAGCGAGGAGGGGAGGCGCGGACGTGCCTGGTCACGTGAGCGCCTCTGTATTCTCATGAGAATACGGTGGTGCCGCCACCTTGTACACAGAATTCACTGGCACGGAGCCGGGACTGGCAGGGAAGAAGGTGCCGTTAGACCAACTAATCGATAATAAAAATTGTCAACGATTTTCATTATCGATTAATCATTGCAGCCCTAATCATAAGCTTATATAGTATGTGTGCATTATTTATCAGTGTATCTCAGTATGCTTTAAGCCAAGTTTACAGTGCTGCACTGCGGCATTGTATGAAGATGTGTTGGTTCATTGCAGTAACATTCGTTTTTAATGGCACCCCAACTTGCCTTTGTTGTAGTGCATACTATAGAACAGCCGCGTATATGAGGAGTGATATATTACAAAAAAATAGGGGACACACCTCTAGGGCTGAAACAATTAATCGATATTATCGATAATGAAAATCGTTGACAGCGATGATTATTATCGATTAATTGGTCCGCACCTTCCTCCCTGCCGGTCCGTTCTGTGTATCCTCCTGTGTCCTACGCATGCGCCACGTCTGCGAGCATGCAGCTAAGCTTGCTCGCATTCTCCACCCTGCCGACGTCCCGCCAGCAACGTGCCCCCTCGCCGGGCCACTTTCCAGCGCTGCCGTGACTGGAGGTTGTGCTCTGCACATGCGTGCATCCATCTCCCGGCTTCGGGTTGCCCTCCGCGCCATTCGGAGGAGTCAGCCGAGTCACCTGTGGCGGGTCCGGACTGAGACTTCCGCCCCACACCACCGGCACACCGAGGAGGAGCTGCTGTCACCATGAAGGGGTGAGAGAACCCGAGACACCGGAGGGGGGCAGGGGGATCACTGAGAGGAGGTGGGGCAGTGACGCCATGTGAGAGGGGAGGAATGTGTCATACTGGGGGGGGGGGGGGGGCGGGGCGGGCACTGTGTGTGTGTGTGTGTGTGTGTGTGTATGTATATATGTGTATACATACATACATATATATATATATATATATATATATATATATATATATATATATATATATATATATATATTGTTTATGTATAAAATATGTGTAAAAGGTAAAAAAATTAATTAAAAAAAAGCTGAAAAAGGGGAGAGAAAAAAAATATATATGTGTGTGTGTGTGTGTGTGTGTAAACAATATATGTATGTGTGTGTGTGTGTGTGTGTGTGTGTATATATATATATATATATATATATATATATATATATATATAATATTTGTCCTCAATGTATACTTTCTATGGAATAAAGGAGGGGGGGGGGGGGTTTATGTCTATTATTATTCTCTTTATATATACACATACTTGTATGAATAAAGCAGGGAATCTGACATTCACCATTCTTTCTTTGCGATTAATTCTCCCTGCCCCATGTGTGTCGCATGGAGGAATAGTACCCCATCATTGGTGTTTTATTCTGCAGTTTGAGTGTAACACTCAGTTTTTTCATTAGTACTTTTAAATAAATGGAAACATGGCATATTACGTTTTTTTTTTATCCAATTAATCCCAAAAATAATTGGCCCATTAATCGATTATGAAAATAATTGTTAGTTGCAGCCCTACCTCTTTTTGGTGCATTAGGTATTTAAATAAATTGGCTGCCTTTACCCCTTAACAGGCAGCAGCGGTGCATACATGACCTATACAACTACCAATCAGGTTTAGACTTTCACTCTCCAGCTGTCCTGTCCAGAGCAATACAAACCCCTATTGGAGACAACGCCGGGATGATTTATTTTTGTCTGTAAGCCAAGAAAGTGTGCACTTTGTTGTCCTGAAAGATATTACTCCTCCTAAACTTGTGCGTGGTATGTTACTATAATCACAAATGGCACAAATGAGTTGATTTACGAGGCCAATTTATTGTATCTGCCAGGCAGGGAAAATGGGTGGATGTATCCTTTATCATAAACTATATCATAAATAACCAGGTGCTTTAAATTCTCATGTGGTGTCAGCAGCCAGTTCCTGTAAACATCCTGGTCTGGTGTGTAGTCATAGAAACCTATTGCTGTTATCTGGGCCTTCTGCCTTTGTGATATAACAGCATTACCATATATATTAGTCCATTCATAATGTTAGGTGGCATTCTTGGTGTGTGGACGAGGCATCTTCGCTGTGGAGCACATGCAAATATGAATTGCTGGCATCTGTATTTGTTAGCAGTGCCAGAAGTCTCTTTATTTTCACGCTGGTTTTAATTGCAGTAAATCTATGACAGATACAGCATGCTGTATTCCATCCGTAATAATAAAAAATCCACATGAATGTCCAGATTTAAGTTGTATGTCTAGTCCTTGTTATAAGGAAAGTTAGCCACTTTGAAACCAGGATTTTTTGGGCACTTTTTGGCTAAGGCTACATGCCCACAGATGTTTTTAAAAAAGGGGGGGCTGTAAAGCCAGTATAGACGCCAGGAAAAAAGCGGCATTAATGCGATTTTTTTTCTCCACATTTTGCATTGAATTCAATACTCCCTGCTGGCTTTCAGGCGCGTTTCTCTCTCTATTCTAAATCAGTGGTTCCCTATGGGAGCCCATTGATTTGAATAGAGGTCGCACCAGAAGTTGGATCAAGAGGATCCACCTTGCGGTGCAACTTGTGTGCTGAGAATCTTGAGAGGGGGAACCCAGTGAAAATGTAAAAAAAAAATTGTGTGAGCCCCCCCCCCCCCAGACAATGCCAGACCCTAAGGTCTGGTATGGATCTTAAGGGGAACTGCCGCACCAAAAAAGATCCATACCAGACCCTTATCTGAGCATGCATGCAGCCTAGCAGGTCAGGAAAGGGGAGCCCACCCTGCCCCAGAGCAACCAACCCCCCCCATGTGTTGAGGGCATGTGGCTTGCTATGGTCCAGGAGAGTGGGGCACTCGCCCCCCTTTCCTGACCTGCCGGGCTGCGTGCCCGGATAAGGGTCCAGTATGGATCTTGGGGGGGGTGGGGGGGGGGGACTGCCACGTCCATTTTATAATTTTTTTTTTTTTGTTGGTTCCCGTTAAGATCCATACCAGACCACAGGTATCGTCTGGTATCGTCTGGTATCGTCTTGGGGGGGGGGGGGGGGCTGGGGTAACCTCTCGCAAACTTTTTTTTTTTTTTTTTTTTTTTTTTTTTTTTGCTGGGTTCCCCCCCTCAAGATTTTCAGCACACAAGTCGCACCACAAGTTGAGCCTCTTGATCTGACTTATGGTGCGACCTCTATTTAAATCAATGGTCTCCCGTAGGGAACCATTGATTTTGAATGAGACAAACGCTAGATGCGGCTTTACACAGCGTTAAGCCTCGTTAAATCTCGTTTAGCACCTTTTACCGGCATCTGACGTTTTTACAGCTCTAGCACTGGAGCCTCAGAACGCACTGGTCCTGGGTTTTTTATTTTGCCGCTTAAAAATGGTAATGCCATTTACAGCTCAAAAAACACCATGGTGGGCATGAGGCCATAGGCTAACACGGAGCGGTGTTTTTATAAGCTGCAAAAATGCTCACAAAAGCTTTCTTCCCCCTCAGATCCGATCTTCCCCCATTGCACATCCAAGTGCACAGTAGTTTTGCCTTTAGTAAATCAACCCCATAGAGCAGGGTTCTCAAACTGGCAGCCCTCCAGCTGTTGCAAAACTACAAGTCCTGAGGGAGTCATGCTTGTAACTGTGTCAGCCTTGCAATGCCTCATGGGACTTGTAGTTTCGCAACAACTGAAGGGCCGCCAGTTTGATAACCCTGCCATAGCGTATGGTCAAAATGTAAAATCATTTTCTTTTCCACATTTTATTTCAGTTATTTCTAGCCTATTCCTGTTAATCTGAATGTTCTTAAAGTTTGTACATTTTGTGACATGTAATCACTATGCTCTGTGAGTAGGCACTGCTGTTTCAGACATTTCAGAGCCTGCCTTCTGAACTAGAGGTGATGAGTGGAAGATATTCAGGAGGTGGAGACGGTAAAGGAATCTCTGCCTGCAGGCAGCTAGATACCATGGGATATGTAGTCCTTAAAAATGAAAAGTATACAGTAGAGGAGAGGCTGCAAAGCATGCAGGGAATCAAGGAAATTGTGGATAGAGATGGGCTACAGACAAGTAGAACTTACTACCTGAATGGATTTTCTTTTTTTTTTTTTTTTTCCACGTAAGCTTGTATTGGATTGTTAAAAAGAACTATTGTTTGTATTTCTAGAACAATGTTAATGTTCTAAAATGAAAGTGTACCCAACAACTCCTTTAAGAGATCATTGACTCGTTTATTTACTTTCTTTTATGATATTGTTTCTTCTACAGTGCAATAAACGTAGGCTTTTATAACCGGTTACCATAGAAAGAAAGTGGTGGGGCTGAATTGTATTTTTTCACTTCATATACTACTACAGCAGTCATTTTTCTCAAGTTCCCTGTAGGCATTGCATGTCTCAGATAACTGGTGTGTAAGTGGAAGAACAGTGCCGCGGCCACACTTGACCTTAGGCCACTGGGAATAACCTTTGACTGTTGACCAGCAACAGTGCAGAAACAAGCGGGGCACTGCTGGTTACATTTGCATATAAATAATATGATGCATGTTATGTGTCAATGAGACAGATAATTTTCTAATGATTAAATTCATTTTTTTTTTTTTTTTAATGGTTAGTAATGTTAAATGGCAAGTTTGCTCAAAACCATTATTTTTAGTATATTGTGGATGCTGACAATCTGACTAGTTTTATGTCTTGGATTTTTTATTTTTTTTTGTAATATTGGCTGGTTCAGCAGAAGCTGGCCGACGTTCATCCCGTGTGTTCAACAGCATGTCCTAGAAATGCTGAGCATGCATGCTGGAAACACAGAAGCTTATCAGCATCCAATCAGAGCTTGCAGCTAATGGCTGTAATCGGTTGCTTGTTGTGTTCTGGTGGGGGCGAGGAAGAAGTCTCCCTGTCGGAACACGATAGATTAGCCGGGAGATTGCTGTACCAACATTGCACAGTTAGTACAACGAGGACATAGGTTGAATAAAGACACCAGTCCATCCAGTTCAACCTGAGTGAACTACAATTGTCCCTACTCACATCAGTCCCTACCCTCAAGGAGCCCACAATCCAAAGTCCCCATTCATATACTAGGGCTAATTTTGGACAGAAGCCAATTAACCTACCTGCATGTCTTTGGATTGTGGGAGGAAGCCAGAGCACCTGGAGGAAACCCACGCAGGCACAGGGAGAGCATGCAAACTCCAGGCAGGTAGCGTCATGGTTGGGATTCGAACCAGCGACCCTTCTTACTGCTAGGCGAGAGTGCTACCCACTACACCACTGTGCCGCCCATATCACCACTGTGCCACCCAGGTCCACCCGGATGCCTTTTTTTTTTGTTCAGCTCGCTGGGATGAACGAAAAAAACAAATGGTGTGTACCATGCTTCAGACTTGGCAGATGGGAGACCCTTTTCTCGATTTTATAAAAAGCTTGTAAATATGGCAACTTGAGTCATTGGCGGCCTCTAAACCTGAAATAAGTTTTGTTTGGGCTGGCCCTTTGTTTTACCAAAATCAGACAGCTGTCAATCTTGGTTTGGGATCGTTCAAAACAAATAAATGTTTCATTTTTTTTTGTTTCTGACATTGCTGTTGTGTTGAAACAAATGTGTTTTTTTGTAAAACATTGTAATAATTCTGTTCCTTTCTCATACAGAGGAAGAAGAGGAGCAAGTGCCTACAGATGGTGGGACATCAGCTGAAGCTATGCAAGTTCCTCTTGAAGAAGCAGAGATGGAGGATGATGATGAAACCATTAATGATGAAAACTTTTTGCATAAAAGACCTCTGGAGAGTCCAGAAATGCAAGACATGCCTTTTGCAAAACGCCAACGAATAATGAACGCTAAAGGCGATATTTTAGATGGAGCATTAGAACCACGGGAACCACTTAGTTCAATAAATGCTCAGAAGGTTTCTCCTATTCTTTCACCCAATCACATACAGGACAGTTCAGGACTGGCTCTTCCTGTCTCAGAAGCATTAGCTTTGTCTCCTATTTTAAAACCCCAAACCCCCTCCAAACAGTTAGAATCTAAAACGCTGACCTCTAAGTCTAAATCAAAAGGTTCACCAGGACAAAAAAACAAATCTCCTAAATCCACACCTCTGGCAACAGTACTTGGCAGTCCTATACGGTCACCTAAATCTGGTCCAAAAGAAAAGAAATCTCCTGGACGTGCTAAAAGTCCAAAGAGCCCCAAAAGCCCAAAAGCTTCTGGAGCTTCTACTCAGTTGCCTGTGAAGGCGGAAACCCCAAACCGTACACCACTAGTTGCACTAAGTGAAAAGGCAGGAAAGGATAACGTACAGGTAAAGCAAAATCAAATGGTGCAAGATTCTGAAAAAATAAATGCAGAAAATCCGTCTAACAACAAACCATCAGTGACTGAAAATACTATTGAAGATTCAATTGATGCTGTAATTGCTCGTGCTTGTGCTGAGCAAGAGCCTGATCCATTTGAGTTTTCTTCGGGTTCGGAGTCTGAGAGTGAAGTATTTACTAGTCCTAAGAGACTTAGCATAACCGACCCTGCTACACCTAAAATGTCAGTTCCTAACAGCAGTCTTATTAAGGCTTGCAGCACACCACTTCCCGGTTCAGGCGGAACCTCCAGTTCCGATGTTTCATGGACAATGGATGACTCCATAAATGAGGTCATTCGAAAAGTCAACCAAGAAACGCCATCAAATAACCCCATCAGTCAGCCATGTTTCTCTTCTCCTTCAGCCTCTCCTCCTACTCCTGAACCACTTGTCAAACTTCACGAGGAGAAGGTTAAGCTGGTTTCACCTGTAGAGCCAAAGAAGAAGACAAAGAAAGAATTAAAAGCAAAGATGAAGAAAAAAGACAAGGAAAAACAGAAGGATAAAGAAAAGAGCAAGGAAAAGAACAAAGATAAAAAAGAAAAGGAAAAAGACAAAGATGGTAACAAGGATTCAAAACTTCAATGGAAAGACTCAATCAAAGATGAAGACTTAGAAGTCCACAAGTTAAAAATAAAGGATGCAAATGACTCGGACTTG
This sequence comes from Lithobates pipiens, assembly GCF_037356315.1. Lineage (NCBI taxonomy): Eukaryota > Metazoa > Chordata > Amphibia > Anura > Ranidae > Lithobates > Lithobates pipiens. The sequence continues at coordinate 149,662,581 of NW_027507903.1, forward strand.
AAATCAAAGCAAAAAGAAAGCAGTGGGAAGAAAGATAAGGAAAAGCATAAGGATAAAAAGAAAGATAAAGAAAAGAATAAAAAGGATAAAGAAAAAAAAGAGAAGGGAAAAGATAAGAACAAAGAGGAAAAGTTAAAAACTGTACCACCAACACCGGTTTTGCTAACACCAAAAGATATTTCACTTCCAGTGATAAATGCTCCCAATGCTGTTAGGCTGCCTGCTCTGATGCCTTCTTTGTCACCATTACTTCCTGAAAAGGTAGTAGAAGAGAAAGAGAAAACTAAGGAGAAGGATAAGAAAAAAGATAAGAAAGAGAAGAAGAAAAAGAAGGACAAAGAGAAAGTAAAGGACAAAGAAAAAGATAAAAAAGAAAAGGAAAAGAAAGACAAAGATAAGGAAAAGCATAAACATGACAAAGTAAGGTTATACATTAATGTGTATCATTTGTTTATGGGGATTTAAAAAGGTTGAACCTTACCACACACTTGTTTATGATTTGGGCCCCTGCTTGTGGTTCCATGGAGAGGCCCTTGTCACTGGTAACTCTGGTTTGCAAAATCTGAAATCTTGATCTCAGATTTTGCCTACAGCACTCAGGAAAATCTGAAATTGCTCTTGATCTAGATAGGCTAGTATTGCTGATCTCGGTTTTGAAGATCTTAATTACTCCATTCTGTGGTTTTTGAAGGCTTGTGTAGTTTAAGTCTGCAGCTAAAAACAAATCCTAATAGCGTTCAGGAATATGTTTAAATTTTGTTAAATCAAAATCCAAATTCTACTTGGCATAAGTATACAATCTCCAAAATTCTTCTAGATTTGTATCTTTTTCTCAGTGCAGGTTTCCACAATAATATGAGAGAGGTGTAAATTCATAAAGACACTGGCTTTATCACGGGGGGATGATAGTTGTAAGACCAAGTTTTCCAGCCTGTCTGAGGTTCCCTTTAAAAGCATTTGGTCAGCATGAATCTTTTGTTGCCATTGACATCCAATACAGATTAAAAAATCTTGTTTATGGATGCCTGTTGATATCCAAAGGCTATGGGAGAGGGATTTTCCAGCCACGATTAAAGCCCAACTCCAGTTAAACTAAAATGCCTACCCTGCAGTGGGGCTGCACAAGCACTGGAGGGGTATATGCTGTAAAAAGCATTTACTTACCCGCCCCTCTACTCCCCTGGATGATGGCACTCTTCCATAATCCAGCATTGGATTGTTTCTTGGTGTCCTCACATCAGTTGCAGGGCTAAGAACTCTGCAATCTTCTTGATGACACCAAAGGACCTTGAACTGTTGAAGTGCAGGGAAGAAGAAGCTGTGGGGTCTGGTCTAGCACCACAGAGGATCACGTAAGTAAAAAGTGCTTTTCCGAATCCCCTAGACCAGGGGTTGGCAACCTTGGCCCTCCAGCTGTGGTGAAACTACAAGTCTCATGAGACATTGCAAGACGCTGAAAATCACAGGCATGACTCTTAGAGGCAGAGGCATGATGGGATTAGTAGTTTCACCACAACTGGAAGGTCCGAGGTTGCCTACCCCTGCCCTAGACCTAAACAAGCAGTTAACTCTTGCAGTAGAGTTGTAGTCCCACTGCAAGGGAGGTGTTTTTGTGTTACTGGAGTTGACTTTACTTTTGGAAAATTCTTTAGAGGTGGTGGTTGCCCTGTCTGCACCATCCGGCTCAACATGACAACATGCCCGATTTCTTCATCCATGCTGTTTAGAAATCTAAGTGTGTATAGCTTTAGGCTCCGCTTTTATGTGGTAGGTACACAAATGTAACCATTCCATCAGCCTCATTTATTTTTCTATAGAGAGGTGGGCAATTATATGTGCTTTCAGCCCTGTTTATTGTAGGGGGACTATAGTAATAGAATTTTTTTTTTTAACCTGCCCCATTTACCCTTGCTATTGATGTAGTATGGGAACCATAGACCTGGGATCATCACCCAATCTAGCCAGTTTGGGTAACTTTCTTGTCTATGGATAGCTTATAAACAGGGTAAAACTGGACAATATGTGGGTATGTTTTTTGTTTAGCTTGCAGGTTGAAAAAAATACACATTTTCTATCTTCACTATACACTGTGGATGGACAAATCTCCTGCTGTGCCTATTGTATGTTGACAGCCAGTCCTGCTGACTATCAAAATAGCCAAACAGTGGTTGCTTCTGATTGGATGCATCATTTTTTTGAGCATCGTTTTTTCCAGGCTTCTTCAACTTTTCAATGAAGAGCTGTTGAGTGGGATGAGATTGAGGGGGGCACCTACTCAGCAAGTTTTGCTGGTTTCTCAGTAACTTGCTGAAATTTGTGCTGTTTTGTCAACTTTAGGCTGGCCATACACTTTAATTTGGCTGGTTCAGTAGGGACCAGTCACATTTTTATCAAGTGTGTGTGGCTGGTCCTGCTCAATGGAAGTTGATAAAAGGATATTTTTTTTTCTTTACCAGCGGCTGCAGCGGATGATCAGTGTATAGACATGGCCAAAAGTTTTGAGAATGACACAAATATTAGTTTTCACATTCTGCTGCTTCGGTATTTTTATATCTTTTTGTCTTTTTTGTTACTTTGGCATGCTGAAGTATAATTACAAGCATTGCATAAGTGTCAAAGGCTTTTATTGACAATTACATTGTTTATGCAAAGTCAATATTTGCAGTGTTGAAGCTTCTTTCTCGAGACCTCTGCAATTCTCCCTGGCACGCTGTCAATCAACCTATGGGCCACATCCTGACTGATGGCAGCCCATTCTTACATAATCAATGCTTGGAGTTTGTCAGAATTTGTGGCGCATTTTTTTTTGTTCACTCGCTTCTTGGGGATTGACCACAAGTTCTCAGGGGGATTAAAGAGGAAGTAAACCCTGATGGGTCCCGACGCACGGGAGCCGACACTCGCGGCATATCGCTGCGATCTGCGGCTTACCCAGTGCGCATGCACCGTAGACAGCGGTGGCTGTCTTCAGGTAAATATCTCCTAAACCGTATAGGTTTAGGAGATATTTCTTGGACCTACAGGTAAGCCTTAATCTAGGTTTACCTGTAGGTCAAAGTGGTTTGTAAGGGTTTACAACCACTTTAAGGTTTGGGGAGTTTGCTGGCCACGGACCTAAAATTTTGATGTCTTGTTCCCCAGGCCACTTGGTTTTTACTTTTTCCTTATGGTGAGGTGCTCCTTCATGCTGGAAAAGGCGTTTTGGTCATCAAACTGTTCTTGGGTGGTTGGGAGAAGCTGCTCTCGGAGGATGTTTTTGTACCATTCTTCATTCGTGGCTGTGTTCTTAGGCAGAATTGTGAGTGAGCCCACTCCCTTGGCTGGGAAGCAGTCCCACACATGAATGGTCTCTGGATGCTTTACTGTTGGCATGACACAGGACTGATGGTAGTCCTCAACTTTTATTCTCCAGACAAGGTTTTTTGCCGATGCCCCAAACAATTGGAAAGGAAATTCATCAGAGAAAATGACTTTACCCGAGTCCTCAGCAGTCCAATCCCTGTACCTTTTACAGGATATCAGTCTGTTTCTGTTTTTCCTGGAGAGAAGTGGCTTTTTTGCTGCCCTTCTTGACACCAGGCCATCCTCCGAAAAGTCTTTCACCTCACTGTACGTGCAGATGCACTCTTACCTGAGCATGCTCTGCACTGGTGGTTCCCCCGATCCTACAGCTGTATCAACTGTAGGAGACAGTCTTGGTGCTTGCTGGACTTTATGGGGCGCCCTGAAGCCTTCTGCTGTGGAAATGTTTTTTATAGGATTAAGTCAATTTTCATGGCAAAGAGGGACTCTGCAATTAATTGCAATTCATCTGATCACTCTTCATAACATTCTGAAGTATATGCAAATTGGCACCATAAAAACCGAGGCAGCAGACTTTGAAAATTTAATATTTGTGTAATTTTCAAAACTTTTGGCCACGGCTGTATTTTGAGAGGGGCCGGTGCCAGATTACCATGTCTGAACAGGGGGGGGATTACTCCATCCACACACCGAGGTGACTAAACATAAAAAATACTAACCTTATATGGCCAGCTTTGTGCCATTTTCTTTCACTTGAATTTTATTAGGAATAATAAGACAAATGGACAATTGCATAGTACATAGCGCAAGACTATTATGTAATCACACAAACCAATTCAAAAGGAGCGCCATTTTCTTTTAAGCAGTGTAAAAACCCCTATTCCCAAGGTGATTGTCCACGATGCGAAAACTTCTGTGTTCTAATGAATCAAAGGTGGAGGTCTAATTCATAAAAAATACTTGTAACTATTTAACTGGCTAGTATGTCTGGTTCAAAGACTGCTGTGCGTACAAGTTATTTTGGATGCATAGCAATGCGAATGTGAAACTCTTGTAGTCTTTTTAAGCTTAAAAAGGAGTGAGAACGAAACTGAGAAAAGCAATAACAACAGATTAAATTGACAGGACTGCCCACTAGCCATCAGAAAGCCCAGTAAAGAAGATAAACTGTAAAGCTGCCCTGCTTGAAGAATTCCCATACTGAATTAAATTGTTAAGCGAATAGCTGATAAGTGTTTCTTAAATCCACCTTTCTCCTGCAAGTCAGGATTTTAAACCGGTCCCCCTAGAAACTGCAGGCGTATTTGCCTAGCTCTTTGCTGCTCTGCTGGGGTTTTGGGAGCAATAGGGAGTTAAAGCCTTATCGGTCGGTGCCCCGAGGTATGTGGCTAGGCAACGAAATCCATGAAGATTAGCAAAAAAACGCAGCACATGGCGGAAGAGGGTTTATAAGGCTTCCAGAATTATTTCAGGTAAAGGGAGGGTTGCTTATACCTCTAACTGGACAAATCCAGGCACAATGAGTAGTGAGATGGTTACAAAAGGGTGTTGTATTGCAGTGTTTTGACTTTATACTGATTTGGAAAGCTTTGAAATAACACTTCAAACGTCAGTATTGAAAGTTCCCGAGAGTCCAGATGTCGACTTAACTCATGATGGTTGGGTTCCCATTTTAAAATGGTACAAAGTTGCGGTTTGGAAATAATATAATCAAAGTAAGCAGTCATTGAGTCCCATCACTCCTGTACATGCCAGCGATGCCACTCAAAAGGCAAGTTATTTATATATATATATATATATATATATATATATATATATATATATATATATATATATATATATATATATATATATATATATATATATATATATATATATACACAAAAACATATTGCAAAAAGTATTGGGATGCCTGCCTTAACACGCACATGAACTTTAATGGCATCCCAGTCTTAGTCCGTAGGGTTCAATATTGAGTTGGCCCACCTATTGCAGCTATAACAACATTTGTGAGTTGAGGCACTAATGTGGATGAGAAGGCCTGGCTCACAGCTCTAAGGTTAGGACTTTGTGCGGGCCAGTCAAGTTTCCTCCACCCCAAACACACTCATCTATGTCTTTATGGACCTTGCTTTGTGCACTGCTGCACAGTCATGTTGGAGCAGGAAGGGGCCATCCCCAAACTATTTCCACAAAGTTGGGAGCCTAAAATTGGCCAAAATGTCTTGGTATGCTGATGCCTTTAGAGTTCTCTTCACTGGTACTTGGGGACCAAGCCCAACCCCTGAAAAACAACCCCACACCATAATCCCCCCCCCCCCCCCGTACCGAATGATTTGGACCTGTGCACAAAGCAAGGTCCATAAAGACACGGCTGAGTGAGTTTAGGGTCTGAGGAAATTGACTGTCCTGCAGAGTTCTGACCTAAACCCGAGAGACCAACTTTGGGTTGAATTAGAGCAGAGACTGCAAGCCAGGCCTTCTCGTCCACATCAGTGCCTGACCTCACAAATACACTTCTGGAAGAATGGTCAAACATTCCCATAGATACACTCCTAAACCTTGTGGACAGTCTTCCCAGAAGAGTTAAAAATGTTATAGCTGTAGAGGGTGGGCCAACTCAATATTGAACCCTACAGATGTGTGTGTAAGGACAGGCATCCTGATAATAGTGTGGCTTAAAATGCACTAATTTGACACACCTGGTTTAAAGCAATGGTAACCCCAAAAGCAAACCCTTATTGTAGCTTACCAATTCTTAGATATAATGGCTGTGTTTGTCTTTTTTTTTTTTTTTTTAAGCTTTCTTCTATTTCCATCCGGTGATGCAGCCAGCTAGTCTGTTGTGTTTCTAAAGGGCAAACTCTCCAGCAGAATGCATTAGTTTACATGCAGGAGACAAATCACTTCACACTGGCAGCAGGGGTTAATAAAATGATGAGCTTTTATTTATCCGTACAAAAACTTTATCCCAAAAGGAAAAAAGTTTGCTGTAATGGATTATAAAGTGCAAGTAGGAGTTTGGTCTTAGTTTGTTAGTGTATGTAAGACATGCTTATATATTTCACCCCCCCCAATGAAGACTTTGCAGCTGTCTCTATTGTGCACATTCATATAGAGTGGAGACACTCTAATACTGGAAAACTAATGCAGCCACCACATCTAATGATTGGTAAGAGTAGCAGGGTTACCTTGGTTTAAAAACACAGTAGCACATTCTATAGTTATCAATAATCACTGTATTCTCCCGGGGGGGACTGCTTCCCCGCTCCCCCCCACCAGGAAAATGCAAGGGTTTGGTGGGAGGGATTCCCCTGCCATCACTGTCTGTGTTGATGAGAAAATCAAGTTATTTTCTTTACTGCAACGGTCTATGGCCGGCCTTAGATGAACTAGCAGATTTAAGTGGACTTTTACATTAAGAAGGATTTCCATAAATAAAAGCTGACCATTGTAAGCACACCTATAAGTGTTAAAGGGTTTGTCTCAACCCTCTTACTACTAATTTTTCAGGACAACTAAGTCTGTTTAAAATAAAGTAAATTTTATTTTTCAACATCTGGATTACCAGATGAAAATAAGACACACAGCCTAAAGAAAATTGAATGCAGACAACATCTCTGGGATTCATAAGCTGCAATATAATTTAGTTTTGTTAGTTTAATACCACTTTAAGGCTTGGTTCACACTATTGCTGCATGCGGCTCACAGCAGGGTTCGGTGCATCCCCGTTCACTGTTTTGGGTCCGAATTCAGCCCGAATCTTTGACTGACCCGGTGCAAATTCACATTGGAGCCACAGCGGAGATATGTGAACTGGCTCCATAGAGAGCCGATCGCAATCTCCTACCATGCAAATTGGATGTGGAGAAAACCCGCATCCAATTTGCATAGGGACCCAGCCTTAGGTTGGGTTCACATATTTGTGCCACAGTTTCAATGTGGGAAACCAGTGGTTCTGTTCACTGGTTCAAGCAAGATTTAGGTGCATTATTTTTTTTTTTTTTTTTTTACCTGAAATCAGACCTGAACTGGACTGCAAAATGCCAGGACAGTCATGTTTGGGTACTTTTCTAACAGCTTAGAAAAGCTTGCAGGTTTATTTTCATTAGCGTGCTGGCCGGCTTCCAAGATTTTGTAACAGGAAATTAGCTAAGATTTCACTTTGAAAACCAGTTTCTCTCTAATGTCCATAGTTACAGAGGTAAGTGATGTTTTGTTTTAAAGCTCTTTGGTTGCTCGCTCAGAATATGTCTATATTGGTTTGAATAGGCTGGGTAGAGGTTCAATTTAAAACAAGCTCTCATTCATCTCTGTGTCTCTAAGCATTGTGGAGACAGTCGTTTACAATACAGGCACTTTTTGTTGTATGAGAACAGTTCCTGGCAGGCTGATGGCTTTCTAACACACAAAGTATGAGAAACCAACACAAACCTGACCTGTAGAGTTTTTGCTGTAATGGTTTAGGGGTACCGTGAACTTTTTCTTTTAGAACAAACGAGCTTTGATCTTTCTTTTCCTTCTTCATGTTTTAAAGTGATTATAAACAAGCGATCACCATGTAAAACAACCCATTCAGTTTAAAATAGAAATGAAAGGCAAAACCATTTTTGTATAGAACTAAAAAAAAACATAAATACCCCCCCCCCCCCCCTTTTTTTTATAGCTCATCACATTCCCTCAGTTCTAAGCTGCATAAGAGCTGGGGGGAAGAGAAGCAGCAGTACGCTGAGCTTCCCAGCGAGCGTGGGAGGGGGGGTTTCAGGACAAGTCTAGCTATGCTGGGTACTCAGTGTGCTCTACTCCAATGATCAGAGAACTGACCACAGTGTATTTTCCTGCTTAGTGTGGTCAGTTTTTAATAGGAAAGCAAGGGGACTAGCAGAAACACCAGGGATTTCACATAAAGGAAGCAATACAAATAAAAAAAAAAAAAGGATTGTTTCCCATAAAAGTACATGGTACGTTAGGAATATGATGTTTCGGGCTAACAAACGCTTTAATACTTTCAAGGTTTTCTTTCCTTTCTTTTTTTTTTTTGTTTTTTACTATATTGAGATTATATGACCAGTTTTATGAAAAAGTTAATGCTTGTCAGAATACATTTTATAATTTGGCTTCCAACGTAATCATATTCTTTTTATTTCAGCAAGCCAAAGTGGAGATACCTGTTCCTGCTCCTTCACCTGTAATCCCCCGGCTGACCCTTAGGGTTGGTGCAGGCCAAGACACAATGTGAGTATTATACGGACTTGTCACTGTTCACAGTAATGCATGTGTTTCGTCAAATGTATTGTAATCTAGTACCAGTAGTAACAGGCTTTGGGATTATGTGGCGGACATCAACATTCAATTTGTAAGGGAATGCAAAACCTATTTAAACCGAACAAAAGCCTGTAAACACTGAACCTTATAGGACAGTTTTACTTATCCCCAGTTCTAGCAAGACGTTCTATAAGCTGACACTACCTGACTACCTTGGCTTTTTCACAACTGCATTCTCCATTCAACTTCCCAAGGTATGGGAGCTTAAAGTGGATGTAAACCCAATTCATGTAATTTGAGCTGGGCACATATATCTGCAGTGTTTTGTTATCTTTTAAGTCCTGTAGATTTTCCCTGGCCCATTCCTCTGTTATAAGCCTGATAACTCCTGACAAATTCTCCGACACATCAGATAAAAACAGCCTGAAATTTGTGTCGGGGGAGGTTGCTATATGCAGATTAGCATGCAGCTGGCCCTATTACAAAACACCTCTGAGAGTCTCTGCCTATGTGGAGAGGGGGGTGTGTGCCTTTCCTCCAATCTGCTGTTTTAGCTATCTTGGCTGTATGCCCAGACATCACACTCCCTGTTTAAACAGGAAGAGAAAATTCCCTAACATGATCTAAACTTTCTAAACAGTATATAAAGCTGAAGACAGCAGATATGGGTGTAAAATTATATAGGGAGATTTCCGGTGTATCATCTGAGGCTGTTCCCTTCACTGGTTATGTGAGGGTTTACATCCACTTTAAAGTGGTTGTAAACCCTTACAAACCACTTTGACCTACAGGTAAGCCTAGATTAAGGCTTACCTGTAGGTCCAAGAAATATCTCCTAAACCTACAAGGTTTAGGAGATATTTGCCAAAAGGCAGGCACCGAGGCACTGAGCGCGCCACAGTTAACGATGAGTGGTGCATGCACGGGAGTGACGTAATCGCGGCTCCGTCGAATGACCGCGTCAGAGCAGCGAGACCCACCAAGAAGATGGAGGCTCCGTACACAAGGGGACAGCGGTGACTTTGCTGGCTCCTGTGTCAGGTAAGTGACACATAATGGACTACTATGCAATGCATAGTAGCCCATTATGCTTTACCTTTGCAGGGAATCGAAGAGGAAGTAAACCCATTAGGGTTTACTTCCTCTTTGTTCTACAGTGATAGTAATGGTCACAGAGAAGAGGGGTAATGGGAGCTATTAGGAATTCTACTGTTGGCCTTAAAGGATGGCTTCTTCTGATAATGCTAGTTGTGTGGATATCATACAGACCCTTTTGCTTCAATACAATAAATCATGGAACTACAAGTATGCAGATAAAGACTTCTGCCATACCCTGTGTTTCCTGCTCTGTATACATACTGTAGATTGGTGACTAAAAGTATTGGGAGGGTCAGCCGACTACTCTTCCAGAGGGTGGTCAGCAGTGGTAACTTCCTTCTCTCATAACAGGTTTGCTCTAATAAGGCATCCAATCAGCTCTGATATTTTTGGATTAGAGTGTTTTTGTGGGTGGTCACGGTCCCACAGTTGAATTTAAATGAGGTCTTAGCTCAGGAGTGTATCCTGTGTAGGCTTTGTTATCCAGATACGTCATCTGCTAACTTATTTTCCATCGTTTTCTGTTGTCTGGGGTAGTGTTCTATCCCCTCCCCTGGAAATGGTGTGGTTCTATTCTAAGCTGTAGAGAGAAATGATAATTCAGCAATCTGATTGCACTGTACACTCTGCCATTTGCAATAACCGCATTTGCCGACATACCAATTCCATGGCTGCCAAATTAGTATTTCAGGGAAATTTACTGGATTCAATTCTAATGCAATTAGACCTCATTTGGTTTCCTAAATAAATAAAAGGTCAGTCTGCAAATTAAGCTTATCTCTGGCCACAGCTTCCATAAATTGTGTTTTTAATGTTTTTAACAGATCTTATCCATAATGGGTTAGGTGGTGTTAGTTCATTTGGACTTAAAATATTTAAGACTGCTTCTTAATGTTGTATTTGAACAGTGCATTACAGCATTTTCTGTGCACGGTTATCAAGTCACTGATCACTAATTGATTTAATGCCAGCAGGTGCTTAAGATATGGCATCTACTGGACACTGAGGTACTTTATGTAGGAAATAAGTTTCACGCATTATGCAAATTAGCATTCACAAGACAAGTCTGAAGTTTTTTTTTGGCCATTGCTTTCTACTAAAGGGAGAGAATAGAAGCGGTAGCAAAGAATAACTTGGCAAATATACTAGTTATTGGCATTTAAAGGATAGTTCACCTACTGACGTTTGCTAAAAACGTCCCCAAGCAGTATTGTGACCTCAGTGCATGAACAAGCAGTACTCTGTTTTTGTGTAAAAAAATAAATAAAAAATTATCAGCAATTCTTCTCTTTTCCCTCTCTATCCTATAAATGGTGGGACATACCAAGCATTAGAGGAGTATGTAGATGAGTACTCCGCTTTGTGCCCTACAGCTGCTGTCTTTCACAGCTGAGCTTTTTGCAAGAGTGAAAGAGAGCGGACTGGGCAGGTGTGGGTAGGGAACAAAGCAGGGTGCTCATTCATGAGTTTCTAGGGCCACGCATCCAACACTTGATATGTCCTTACAAAGTGTCCTGTAAGCCACACATCACTACAATAACCTGTATGTAAAAATGGCCTGAGCCTGGGCTCTATCCATTTTACCACAGATGCGTTTCGCCATGCCCATGGCGCTTAATAATGGGGATGGGTGGGCGTTGGTCGTTGGCCTGGATAGAGCCTGGGCTGAGGCTCTTTCACTTTTCACATACAGGATCTTGTAGTGATGTGTGGCTTATAGAACTCTTCTCTCTGTATTGGTATCCACAAAGTTGGGATGAGCTCCATCCTCGCCTGCACTTCCAGCTGTTTACTGTAGAAGAGAAACTGTTGGAGCAGCACCCATAGTTTGGCATTGGTTTACAGCCTAATATGTCCTGCCATATGCCAGACAGAGAGATCACAGCATTGAAATAAGCAGCTTTTTACAAAACAGAGCTCTACATGCTAATGTACTGAAGGCTCTGTAATGCTTTGGGATGTTTTTGCCACGTGTCATTAAAGGTGAACCTACAGTTTAACATTAGCTTAATACCAGTGGATGAGCTTAGCCTACAACTAAAATACTACAAAATTTCTGTTTGTCATCCAAGGAGATTTTCCTTTGTTATTGCTGTTGAAACACAGCAATTGATTGGAGATTCTTACTATGCACTGTCACAAGTACACGTCCCCAGAGTGATATCCCTCCAATCCTGGTAAAAACTAATCACAAATGGATGGATCTCTCTGCTTTGATGTTTGTGTCTGACAGTCCTTACAATGTATATTAAGCTTGAACTGTTAATTTTATTGTATTTTGATTTCTAAGTTATTTCAAAGTTTAGGGACGTATGAGATTTTTTTTTTTTTTTTTTTAAGAATCGTACTTCCCTAGGTTAGTGCAATCATCTGTCCGATGCTGCATCTGTCTTCTGCCGACGCTAAAACCTCGTACACACTATTAGATTTCCGGATGACCGAAAGTCAGTTTTTTGTTGCATGCTAGTCTCATGTCGAAATTAAAGAGGTTACTCACCATACGAAAATTCTTGCGTTCACGTATGACAAAAATTTTATAGTCTGCACATCTAGCTTTTATCTAATGAAAAACCGGAATCGGCTGTCGAAAGCACCACACTAGCGATTTGGATATGGAAAGATCGTTTTGACAATTTTACTTCCGATTTTCGTATCGTGTGTACGGCGTTTAGACTGAGAACTGAGCAATCAAATACCACTGTTGCGCGGTTCTTAGTGCTCCCTGCTCTTTCAACAACAACCTCCCTGCTCATTGGAGCGCTGGGCTGTGGAGGGGGCCGGAGCAGTTGGCTCAGGCTGAGTCCAGAGTTGTGAGCGGATCACGACCAGATTGTCGGGATCTTGCCCCAGCCTGGACTGGCTCTGTGACGTCAGCCCACTGTCTGCTGAAAACGGGTCACAGAAGGAACTGCACTCCTGTGATCCACAGGAGAAGCACAGCTAATCAAGCGTTGGCTGTACTTCTCTTTTAAGACATTTTAAATAAATGCAGATTGTTTTGTTTTTTAGAACCTGCAAGCTCCTTGATTATCTGTAGTGTTGATCCAAATTTCTATTCTTCTGCTCTAATGTATTATAAAGGTTATCAGAGCTCAGCATTCACCATTTGCTGTTTTTAAGCTGCATAAATAAAGGTAGGCATCCCATCCCATCTCAGCTTTGGCCTGGCCATTTAAATAGCACTAACCTTAGTGTTTGTATTCTGAAATTGAAGACTACGGTTCATTAAGGTGCCCCTCATGGTCATATTCAAATAGTGTTTGCCCTTAACCTTAGCTTTCTCAGTGTTTGAGTAAGAATGGGTGGCTTTTTATTGACTTGTCAAGCTGTTGGTTTGCATTTCAGGCCAAGCATCTTATGACCCAATCTATTTATTTCACTGTTTTGTGGTGGGGAAACAGGTAAAGGAATCCTGCTGAAAATCCCTCCTTCTGCACGTTTTTATGAATAAGGCTAGTGTCTGCAGCAGTTAGGGCAGCGTGACCAAATCCTTCAGAAAACGTAATGCTAGCAGCATGGGCCTATTGTGGGATACAGCTGTGGGCGGTGTTGGTTACTTTGCTAGAGATTGCTCATTCAACAGAAGCCCATGAAGGAGAACCTGCATTGGAATTAAATGAGGAGGAAGAAATGATACTGCAGGGAGAAGAATGTGGAAGGGTAAACCACTGTTTGGGAAAAGTTAAACAATGGTTCTCTGGCAGCGACAGTCCATGTTTATTGCTGTGCTAATGGGCCTCCAAATTATTTTACAATGTGGAGTTTAGTGGTTTATTACCAAGAAATAAAAACTGTTAAGAGCTGGATAGCCGCATTAAAGACTGCTGAGTGACTGCATAAAGCAAAAAAAGTAGTAGCGGTGTACAGCATATAGGGCGAGAACTTGTTTTAACCCTTTGATTTATAGCCTATATTGTAAATAAAAGCTCATATCTTCGAGTCTTTATTTGGCAATGAGACCTAGGATGAAAGAAATCTGTGAAATCTGATTTCTGCTTTGAATTTTATGATGAAACCGTACAATGAGAAACAGCCTTCGGCAGGTAGAGATGGGTTGAAGGCATTTTTTTTTCTAGCTCTTAGCCACAGAAGTTAATAATGTAGCCCATTTAAGAAAGCAAGCGCCACAGGAATTTAAACCTAATCACCGCAAATAAACAAGCCGTCTTGCAGCTGGCTGTTGGTGTAATTTTCTTAGCTGGCAAACTATGGTGATGTGGCTGATTTGAACTGTGTTGCTCATGTGGAAGTTAACGTATAGAGTTGGCACTATTTCTGCATAATCTGCAGGTCACAAGGCTCAGTCTTGCCAAAATGAAACACTATTTACATTCTACATCTAAGAATGGACCTGCATGTTGATTCCACCAACATCTGTGTAAATCTAGTTATAGTGCATCATGATATTACTATGTCGCACTTACCAAAGCAAATTTTCCTTTGGTTGCTGTATGAGGTGTGTTTAAAAAGTTTGGTGAATGGTCCGATATCTCAGTGGCAACATAGGCCAGGTGCTCAAGCATACACATGGCTATTCAGAGACACGTTGAGAAGTGCTACATAGCGTGGAGTACACTTGACCGTCGGGGTAAACCCACTTCAGGCAGTCTAACGTAGTCCTTGTGAGGGGTAGGAGCACAGTGCAATGGAGTAACGAGTGAACATCAAGATCTGCTACAAATTGGGGAAACCGGCAACAGAGATGCATGAAATGTTGTGCAAGTGTATAGAATGTAAGCCACAAACAAAAAATACGTTTACGGCTGGTTCAAGTGCTTTCGCGAGGGAAAGGAAACGGCTGAGGATGATCCATGTTCTGGTCATCCATCGACCAGCAGAACCTTGGAAGTGGTCGGCGACTCTGCAATTGATGGAGTAAGAATTGGGCATTGGCAAGGACATGGTGCGCACCATCGTCCCTGAAGATTTGGCTAAGCGTAACATCTGTTCCCTAGTTGTGCCACACAAGCTGACAGGTGAACAAAGCAAAATGGATGGAAATCTCTGGAGATTTCATTACCGTGTGTGACCAGGATCCATCCTTTCTGTGAACCATCGTCACAGGTGATTAAACCTGGTGCTACCAGTTTGATCCAGAATCCAAGTGGCAATCAGTAGCCCGCAAAAGTCCAAGATCAAGATAAATGTTGATCGCCAATCCAAGAATGTGTGATAGCGGTTCTGTGATCGATTCCTAAAAGTGGCCTTTGCTGAAGCTTAATGAACGTTTGCAAAAATGTGGTGTGAAGGATGGCAATTATTTTGAAGGCCAATAAAAGTAATTTGTCTCTTCCATTTTGCTTGTCTTCTGATGACATTTACCAAACTTTTTAGACATACCTCATATTTCTCATTAACTCTAGGTTTTTGGAGCTTGTATGCCACACAAGATCAAGATGGACCTGCAAAGTAAAAATGAAAGTTTGGTAAAGAATCTGCAGAATCTGACACTACCAGGAGTCCCACATTTGTGGTCCCTAACTCCTGTTTATTGTGTTCCTCCTGCCAGACCCTACATCAATACAGCACACAGCAGTTAAGTAGGATGGTGGGAGAACCCATATTATACAGCAGGGGAGCTGGTATCCAACACTTCTGAAATGTGTAATTTCTTGATTCTTTGGGTAGCGGAGCTCAGTGGTGCAGGCAGCAGATAAGTTGGTGCGCATTAAGTGTCTTCTTTGCACGGAGCCCTTTTGTTTATTCTTTGGTCCTTTGACTAAAATGCCATTTTCATTTTAGTCGACTAAAATCCCATGGGTTTAGTTAAATTGTAATACATTATTTAACCATTTGCGGATCGCCAGATGTTGTCTTACGTCGGCAGTTTGAAGAGGAATATCTTCAAACTGCTGTCATAACCCCCGGTATCTTATTCAATGGGTGTCTGCTTTCAGATAAACGTGGACTCCGGTGGATTCGCAGCAAGATCAGAATTCTAGCCCTAGACCTCTGTAAATCAATACTGGTAACCTGTAGAAATTATTAAATGTCGTCTATGGAGATTTTTAAGGGTAAAACTTTGTCTCCATTCAATGAGCGGGCGCATTTTTGAAGCATGACATGTTGGTTATCAATTTACTCGGCATGACATACTTTCACAATATAAAAAAAAAATCGGGCTAACTTTACTGGCTTTTTAGTTTTTTCATTCAAAAAAGTATTTTTTTCCAAAAAAAAGCATGCTTATAAGACCGTTGCGCAAATACGGTGTGACAAAGTATTGCAACGACAGCTATTTTATTCTCTAGGGTAGCTGAAAAAAAAATATATAATGTTTGGTGTTCCTAATAAATTTTCTAGCAAAAAAAAAAAATCAATTATGTTAACTTGTAAACAGAGTCTGAAAAAATAGGCCCGGTTTTTAACTGCTTCAATACAGGGCATTTTCACCCCTTTCCTGCCCAGACCAATTTTTATTTTTCAGTGATTCTAACTGTAGGCGGCGGGGACTCACAAGAGGAGACCGATCGGTGTTCCTCTGTACTAGGAACACACTATAGGTTTCCTCTCACCTGACAGGACATGGATCTGTGTATTTACACACAGAGATCCACAGTCCTGCTGTGTTCACAGGCAATCGTGTGTCCTGAGCACAGCGGGTCCCGAGCAATGCGCCAGGTGCGCACCCCCTAGATTGCCGTGAAGCCCAGGACGTCATATGATACCCACCCAGGATGGGAGATCCCTCCTGCGGACGTCATACTACTATAGCCGGGTAATGAAGTTCCACCCTATTTTACAAGTTGTTCTTAAAGGAATGACCACCCCTCCACCACTCGTTTTTGGATAATTATGTAAAAAAAAAAAAAAAAAAAATTCTATTTTCAGCCCATAGTGTCATTTCCTCCTTCACCCCACTGCCTTCTGGGTCCTGTGCATGTCCCAGAAGACGACGGGCCATTCAGAAAGAGCTGTGCGACTCGCGCATGCACAGTAGAAAACCTGGAGGCTCCACTGCCGGTTTCCTTTAGTTACAATGGTGGCGCCTTCATCTGAGCTGATGGATTGATCGGCCTCGGAGGGGGCGACATCCCAGGCTCCCTGGACAGGCAAGTGTCCTTATTAAGAGTCAGCAGTTGGTAGCTGCTGACTAAAAAAAAAAAAAAAAATGTGTTTTTTTTTTTTTTGCAGCTGAAACACCACTTAAAGTGTGTTGTTGTAAAGGCTGAAGGTTTTTTTTTTTTTACCTTCATGCATTCTATGCATAACATTCTATGTTCCTTTTTTAAATTTGGAATTTATTTTCGTCATAGTTTTTGTCAATTGACTAAATTCAAATTTAACTTTTCGTTTCGTTTTCGTCACTGAAAACATGCAGCTGACGAAATTTATTATGGTCGATGAAATTAACACTGCTTGACTTGCCGTTTGGATTTGCTATGGAAGAAAATATTTTAAACTGTTAAAGATCTATAACATAAGTAAGCCCAACATTGTAGTGTGTCCCTTTTTTTTAAATTGATAAAAGCATTGAGAAGAGCCGCAGAAATAAAGTTAAATTTCATGTTCGTATCGGTGGAAGGGATTAGAAATGGTGTTTTGGACTGTTTACCTGTGTGTCCATGTTGGCTTGGATGCTGGCCTGAAGGCTCTATATATTAAACTTTGAGTAGACTCTACTTGACACTACTAAGGAAGTCAGCAGGAAACATTTTAACTGCTGAAGTTACAGTGTTTACGCGTTTGCCTTTCTGCCTGCCAGAAATCCTTTGCTCCTAGAATCGTTTCAGGAAGGAAGTATTGAATTAGCAAATATTTGTAATGTCTTTTAATGTTAGAAGCTGAAAGATGTAGACACTCCTTCATCTTGGAGATAAAAATTATCAGCACTAAAATTGGTCTCTATTAATGTTCGAGTAGTTCCCACATTTTGTTTTAAACTCCAGACTCCATATTTACTGATTATGATGTCTGCACTTCTTTATGTGTGTTTAATTATTTTTAATCACATTGAATACAAATGACTTTGCTTATTGTTAATGCATACCACTGTTCCTATTTAATCGGCAGGGAAACGAACAGTTCTGATCTCATGTGGTCCAAGCTTGTTTTTAGAACTGCGTTTGCAATTATAATTGTGATTTCCATAATGTGTAGACTCTGCAGCTGCGTATGTGGATTTTATTTTGCTGGTCTTTTCTCTTTCCTGCGTTTTTATGCAATCTAGTTTGCTTAACTTATTTTAATGTTGTGTGTTTAAAATTGACACTCGTTGTCGGCTAATTTCTTTACAGAAAGCTACAGCAGTATCCGTATAATATATAAATCAAGCTAATAGTGTCTAAATACATGGAAATATGGCATTTTAGTTGTACAATACTAGCAATGTCAAGTCTGTTTCTGTCGCACACAATTACTATAATTTCCTATAATTGATGTTAGAAATAATCTTACGGTGCTACCTTTCATGTGCGATTTGTATTGTCCTATTTGTCTGGTTCCTGTTGATGCAAATTCCAGGGTAATAGCACCAGCATACACTTTTTGTTCAGCCATAACATTCTTATCTTAAAGGACTTAAAGGGAAAAGTAAAGGCACGTTACTTTGTTTTGTAGACATCCTCCTAGACTCAAAGTGTAGAATTTAGCATATGACTAGCAGGTAACCTGAGTAACGAAGAGACCATTTACACCTGTGTATCATGGTGTCTATTGTAAAGACTCTGCAAAGCCTGGAATAGAATGGTTTTACAAAGGGTTAAAACATGGTGCGTTGTGTTTGTTGCCATTAAGGCTGAATTCACACTTGTGGCAATTATGGTTAAAATCGCATCGCATTGCATTTGCACCAAAATGGTGCAGGATCTTTTCTTTGGCCCGCACTGGAATCGGATTGCATTGGGTGTTCTTACCTATTCGATCCGATTCCTGCACCATTTGACAGTTCACATTGCGTTCTGCGAACAGATCTGGGATGTCATTAACTTTACCACCCCCATCAAACCATTCTCTGCAGCTATTACCTTTTGTACCACCACCCCCTCCCTTTAGAATGTAAGCTCTACAAGCAGGGCCCTCCTGTACCTTTTTGTATTGTACTGTAATTGTGTTGTCCCCCCTATACATTGTAAAGCGCTGCGTAAACTGTTGGCGCTATATAAATCGTGAATAATAACTTTACGTTGATACCCCCAGCAGATCTCAGTGTGAACCAGTGTGCAATTCAGGTGCGGGGTGGGAACAGGCATGAATCGTAGGGTTACCCACATCAGACCAGTGTGAACCGAGACTAAATGTACCTACATACATACATACATACATACATACATACATACATACATACATACATACATACATACATACATACATTAGAAAACATTTTTTGGGGTTGGTGAAGACTTGTCACTTTTTTTTTTTTTTTTTTTTTAACCACAACCGAGATTAAATCTGGCTGTACACTGTTTGTTTGGTTTTTTTTAATGGTTTTTTTTCTTCTTCAGCCAAAATAATGTCAAGAATCCAAATTAAGATAATGTAGCACCACATCCCAAAATGTAGCAAAAAAGGTGAACTTTTTACTGTCTGGACTGACTACCAAAAAGGGTTAGGGTTCTTTTCACACTTGTGCAACTTGGGATCCGACTTGTGAGACCCAAAGTCGCAGGACATGTGAAATGCCATGCATCTGAGAGCCGTTCCAATTGACACTACTGAAGTCGCTGCACAAGGTTCCTGCACTACTTTGATCCGACTGACACCACTTCAATTCCAGAGAGTGAAAAAGTCTTATTAAAGTTAGACTCCAAAGTTGCACTGAAAATTACACCACTTTGGAGTTGGCTAGTGTGAAAAGAGTTTAAAGGGACTTTACAAAGTTTTATTTGTATCAAATCAACCCAACATAGATCTGGTTGATTGATTATTTTAAATATAATAAGCTTTAAAAAGGATTCATATAAATATAAACAAAACCCCCTATATGTTGCGCCCTATCTACAGTAGACATATGAGTTAATTTACATTTCTCTGGAGCGGCTTACACAAATACCAACCACTGGATGCATACCAATCCATTTTGTCGCATGGCATAGAGAACAGAACATACAGTTGTAGACTGCAAAGGGGCTACTTTTCATTTTACAAATGTGCTTCCTCAGCAAAGAGGTGTTCATAAAGATGCCAAGAGAACTTCGATGTAAAATTTAGGTGACACCCGCTGTCAGGAAGACGGGAAGAGGGTTCAGACATAGAAGAAACATTTCATTGCATTGATCTCGGTGGTATGAGGCTCGGTGGCCGATATGCCCCTTCTACAACCCGGCTATCTGCACCAGAGAACCCTGGCTGGGGATTGTTGAAACTTTTTTTTTTTTCCCTCAAGTATACAAATTAGATGGGATGAGTTAGTATGTCCATCATTATTTAAAGAAGTATAACATCTGCATTATTAAAAGTCCTAAACCCAGTCCATAGATATTTCTTTACAAAAATTCTCAATCTTTCAAAGTCCAATGTGGACCAAAGACTTCAACATTGAAGTACGATGTTAATAGGAAGAAAACTGGAGAAAAAGGAGAATGGAAAATAATGTTCATAAGTCAGGTCTAGCTGTCTTTTTATTGACCTCCTTTTATCTACACCTTTTATTATTTGTGCCAATTCTCTAAACTTTCATAAACATTGTTTGACTTTCATTGTACTTTTTTTGTATACAGATAAGGTTTTTTTTTTTATATGCTGCTGAATCATTGGAATCCTCTTTTTATATTTGAAAGAAAAGATCCAGATTTAATAATTTTTTTTGTCTTTTTTTTTTTTTTTTTTCCTAGTGTCATCAGCAAAGTGGTATCCACTCCAGAGGTAAAGGCAACTACAACACCATCCTTGCCTAAATCACCTCCACCTGCCCCATCTCCAGCACCAATTCCAGTTCTTGTTGTGCCTCCTCCTGTCCAAGCCCCTCCTGCCCCTGCAGCTGCATCACCAGCTCCAAATCCACCTCCTGCTACCCCTGCACCAAACAAAGAAAACTCGAAGGCTCCTTACAGGAGTGTGGTCACCGAGACAGTCAGCACCTACGTGGTAAGTGTGGTCAGGATTAATCCTTTTTCTTTACAGCATGTATTTATTCCTATTCCACATAGATGTAGAGTTATAAACATTAAATAATTTTCACTGCTCAGTAGTCGAGAATTCTCTAATTACTTTTAACTTAAAATTGTAAACATTAAAGTAGAAGAAAAGCCAAACATTAACTGTTTTTTTAAAACTTTCCCTACCCCCCCCCCCCCCCTCCCTTCTATATATCCTGTATATCCTTTGTAGGAAAAAAAAAATATGTGTATTTACCACTTTTTAATCTGCTTTGGTCTGGTCATGTGATTTGCAGCTCTGGCTTCCCTGTGTCAGTACGCAGCTGCTACAGGGGAGAGCGCCAACAACGGCTGGGTCATTTGTATCTATGGGTGACATCACAACTCTCGGAATTTACAGCTGTTGTCAAGCGCTCCCTTACACAGGATCAGGTGACTGGACTAAAATAACCACTTGTCCTTCGTAAGATTTTACCACCTTCTTGACCAGAGCATTTTTTGCTATTTAGTACTGTGCCACTTTCCTGCCAATTGATCAGTCATGCAAAACTGTACGCAAATGAACCCTTCCGTGCTCTATTTTTTTTTTTTTCCTTTTACACTGGTATTGCTTATAATTGTTATGAACACTGTTATAAAGGCACAAGGTTTTTTACCTTCATGCATTCTTTACATGAAAGTAAAAAACCTTGTTTGCAGCAATACAGAGGGTACAGAGAAGAGGATGATCCTGGCTGCTTTGTGCATTACCACTGCACAAAGTAGGTGAGTATGTCATGTTTTGTTTAATGTAAAAAAAGAGTGTTTAGTAACACTTTACTTGTCGTGAAAGGCTTTCCACAACCATATACTGCCTCTGACAACAGCCTGGTTTTGGAGTAGAAAAGTGCAGGTGCTTAACTGGCCTGACTGCAGTCCAGATCTTTCACCAACTGAACATATTTAGTGCATCTTGCAACAACAAATACGACTAAGACAACCCAGGATTGTTGAGCAGTTAGAATTCTATATCTGGAAAGAATGGGACAACATTCCCCTCACAAAGCTCTAGCAACTGCTCTCCTCAGTTTACAAATGTTTTCAGAGTGTTAAAAGGAGAGGGGACACTTTACCATGGTAAACATGGCCTTGAACCAACTTTTTTGAAGCGTGTTGCTGCCATTAATTTCAAAATTACTTTTTTTTTTTTCTTAAAATTGTACATTTTCTCAGTTTAAACATTGGATGTTTTCTGTTTTCCAACTTTTATTTTATTTTTTATTTTTTTTGAATTGGGGTTGTATCTGTCTTCATTGGGTCTAAGTATGTGACCCTCCTGGTTGGTGGTTCTTTGAAAAAAATAAAAACGATATGGTTGGTCTAATTGTTCACATTGCTTGAAAACATTGGGTGGTATTAGGTCAGCACTACTGTTATATGGGGACAAATTGGAATGTATTGCAGGTAAGGCAATTTTCTAACAGAATTAAAGTGGTGAACATTACCTCATCAGTAGGGCTACATTTCCAGTTTAATTTTACTTGTCCTTTATTTCAAAGTGACAACGATGTCATAAAGTAAATGGAAAGTTACTCAGTAACAACGTTTTATACCCTTGATGTTATCAGCAAGTTGAATAGGAGTGTTTGGCTAATAAGTAAAAATACAAAGCTTGGAACATAGCAAGTCTAATAAAGTGTATTTTTAAAGAGAACGTTCCTCCTGATTTAACATAAATATGTTGGCCTACGTAAAAATTGCAAGTATTCAAATACTTATAAAATGTTCTATTGGATTTCCTCCTGTAACTGGAGCTGTATGCAAATATTCCAACCACATTTATGTCTCTAAGGTGGGGAATGTGCTTCACAGTTACATAGAATAATTAAACGGTATATATGAAAATTATAATAAGACCACTTGTACATGGGAGTAAAAAAAAACCTCAAAATTAAATAAAAAAAAATTAATTAAAAAAATACAACTTTTTTATTGATCTGAACACGGGTGCATTGTTGCTTATGGAAAAGTACACACAGCTGCATAAAGATCAGTAATACAGCGAAGGGGTACAGAGCCATAAAAAACAAAAAATAAACACTTTTGAGTGCAATAATTTACACACATACAAGTGTGTATACACGCATATATTGCAACACTGGCAGCTAGGCTGTAGACATAGTTAAAGGAGGGTCCTGTCTCTTGTACTGTACTGCAAGAAACCGATTTTACTGTCAAAAATTTCTTCTTGTACAGGAAACTGCTATAGAGAAGATGGCTGAGATGTCCAAAAACAATACATAAAAATGAGGGGTGGCAAAAGGGGCAAACATGCCAACAGTACCATAAAAAAGATAATGCCATAACTAGACAACTACTGATAGCACCTTACAGCCAAAGCTGGCATCAGCAGAGGCTTGAACTTCCACTTGGTAAAAACAGATTCCTCAATCCATGCAAACATAGTGGATGGAGGAATTAAAGGTTAATTTAACCACTTGACCTCCAAGGTTTTACGCCCTTCATCACCAGGCCTTTTTTTTTTTTTGCAGTGCGGCACTGCGTTACTTTAACTGACAATTGCACGGTCGTGCAACACTGCGCTATAAGCAAAAAATGAATGAACACAGTGATTATTGCCAGTGGCTATAGTCACGGGTAATAATCACATGCTAGAAAGCCGATATGCTGGCTGTACCCAAGTCAACCGATGAATCGACTTGGGTACAATCAGCCTGCCCATTGATGGTTCAAATGGTGATGGGTCCCTTCTGAACAGGCTGCGGTTCGAACTATCTATGGCCAGCTTTAGGAAAGATCCTGGCTGAGAAACCATTCTCAAGATACTGGTGTTTTGATTATATATAATTTTTGAACAGGCGCAGCACAGGAATTAAACCTATGACCTATTGTGCTGGAAAGCAGAAATCTTAACCGCAAGGCTGCCTGCATGGAGTTTGCTTGTTCTTCCTGTGCTGACGTGGATGTTCTCTTGGGTACTTTGGTTTCTTCCCACACGCCAAAGACACCTTCTTAATTGGTCCCATGCACATGAGGGACCGACCTTAGATTGTTGACTCCTTAAGGGCAGGGACTGATGTAAATGCACAATGTATCAATGTATGTAAAGCACTGCGTACATTGTCGGCTCTATATAACTACCTCAAATAAATGAAAACAGATGTTTACACTCTTAATTTCTATAGTTTTGCTTTAGCTGTAAGAGATTGTGATGTTTTTACTAGTGCTTTTCACTGACAGTTGTAGTAAATGGTATGGGTTCCTTTTTGAGCCTCCTTTTTTTTTTTCTTCTTTTTTTTTTTCTTTTTTTTTTTGTGCATGTGTACAGTCAAATTTGAGCAAACTGTTTAAATACCGCGTTCTGCAGTAAGTAAATGCAGATAATAGTTTATTGCATGGTGCCAGGGCCTTTCCCTTCCAAACGTTAATGTAATCTGCCTTCAAGCCCTGGTCTGATGACCAGCATATTTTTTTTTTATGTCAAAAAAAGTCCACAATTTGTGGAATTTTCCAGTGTGTTTTATGTTGGGTTGTTCCATGTAGGCCTTTACAGCATATTTTTCTATTTGTAGATCCGAGATGAATGGGGCAATCAGATCTGGATCTGTCCAGGATGCAATAAAGCAGATGATGGTAGTCCAATGATTGGCTGTGATGGATGTGACGATTGGTACCACTGGTAAGATATTGACAGCTGATATGATTAATGAAGTAAAATCGCATTCAATATGGCATGCCTTGGTCTTACAAGCCACACATTTCCTGACCTTAAAAACATTTATAAAGTTTAGTTGTGAAAAATCACTGCCATTTGGCTGACCTGTACTTGCTGTGTTTAATATTTTACATAAAAAAATTAATATGTACATTCTTTAAATACAGGTATTAGCTGTTGTTTGTTTAAAACAATGCATAGGCAGGTTTATGTACGTAGAAATTTTCTTCCAAGGCAAGAGTTGTTAAATTGCGCAATGCTTGAATGGCTCTTGGTCATAACATTCCATTTAAAAACATAGAGCATGTTTTGCACCTTTTATATTTACTGATAATGGCAAGAAAGCTAAGAGGCTTTGTTTATCTGTACGGTGCATAAACGAGGTAATACTGATTGACGGGAAACGTCACAAATGCTGAGATTGACCAGAGATCAGCACTATTGCTTTTTTTTTTTGCAATTTTTATTTTTATTTTTAACAGGCTGTTACTCCTGCATTTAAAATCAGAATTATTTATAAAAACGTTTTTCTTTTGTTTTTTTTGTTTTTTTGTTAAGCTACTCATAGGCTTTAGACAGCTTTATAAAAAAAAAGTGCATTTTTAAACCTCCTTTGATCATAACGGAGATCTTGCGAAGACCAACATCATTTAAAAAAAAAAAACAATCTGTAGGGCTGAAAATTGTTGATTTTTCAATCTCAACATAGTCGAAAGATCATACGCAATACCGATGCACGGCTTTGTCTGGAAGCTTTGTTTTGAAATGATCTGATGCTAACACATACGTTTGTTCATGGAGCAGTCTTTTTTTTTTTTTTTGTATAAAGACTCAATCGCACCATGTGCAGTGTGCGTGTCCGCTCCATAATAAGTCGCATAATAAGAAAGCAATGGTTTTCTATGTGATTCATTCATGCCATAATGTGTACATGTGCATTACTTTAATACGCGACCGGTCTGCATTTAGCCTTTTACCTCCCGCCTACACATGTGGTGCCATAAGCTTTAATGCCCACATGCTGCACATATGCGTCACTGTGCTGCCAGTGTTTCTGTGCTGAGAGTGCGCTCACTGCATGCTTCTAGCACAGAAGAGGGCGGGTTCAGCTACAGCCAATCACAGTAGCTACATGACCGCCGAACCTCCCCACCCACCAGGCATACCGACCCTATAATATATCGGGGCAGGATGGGGTTAAAGCAAAGCAGCGCACATGACCACATGTACGCACAACACAACTGAAAGTAAAGATATGAAACCTATAAATAGTTTTTTGACCCTTCCAGGGAACTGTCAGTTCATGGCAGATGACATGAAAACATTTGCCAACCTGCATGAAAATGCAGTGTGATGAAACGGTGTGATTGAAAATTGATGTTAAATACCTGTCAGTGCACATGCGTTTTCGGTGTCGCTGTGTTTTTTTTATTTTTTGTGTGCAGTATAGTGTGAAAGGATCCTAAAAAAAAGATTGCTTATATGTCTAAGGACAGTGTTATGTCTGAGGCCAGCCTAAAAGTGATATTAAAGGCTCAAGGTTTTTTACCCTTATCCAGTCTATGCATGAAGGTAATAAACCTCTGTACAGCTCCCCACCCCCCCCCCCCCCCCAATTCTATGCGACAGGGTAAAAAAACGACCTTTCTGCAGCAGCCCCCTCTAATACTTACCTAAGCTCCATCGCAATCCAGCAATGTACACGAGAGCCTTACTACTTACCTGCTATTAATGCCAGCCAGTGAGCCAATGAGGAGAGAGAGGGGGCGAGGCTGAGTCAGGGCTGTGTGTGTGAATGGACACGCAGAGCAGGGGCTCGAGAGCGAGCCTGCTTGGGTGCCCTGAGAAGAGGCGGATCGGGGCTGCTCTGTGTAAAACCAATGCACAGAGCGAGTAAGTATAAAATGTTTATTAAAAAAAAAAAATTGCATTTAATATAGCTTTTTAAAGATTATTAAAATGCTTCTGGCAGCACAGGGTAAGTATAAAATTGCATGTACTTCCTTTTGGGAGCCCATTTTTGAAAAGCCACCACCTCACAGCTCACCATTTTCTGCAGATTCTCAATTGATTTGGCTGGGTCAAATATTTGTTTACCCCGCCTCTTGTTATGGTACCTCCCAACAGCTGGGATGTCCTGTAGTGATGTCTGAGCTGGCAGGAGGAGGAACCACATTAAGTGGTAGGGGGTGCAGGTATTCACATAACCAGAGGTACGTGAATACTTGCAGCGCCCAGGGGAGCCCTGAAGCGGCTGCAGGAGAATCGGGCTGCTGGTGGAAATGTATGATATGTGATTGTTTTACATTTCAATGACCCTGTGCAAGGAACACATTAAATGCTTTCATTCCATCTAGCACAGTGCCTGATCTTTGGCACGTGAAAGCATCTCTATCATAGATAATCTTTAGCATGTGATAGGTGTGTACATTACCAAAAAGCAAGAAGTCGAGATCTTTAAAGTGGTGTTCCACACAAAAAAAAAAATGATTAAAATTCCTAAAAAAAAATTTTTTTTAACTCGCCTCTAAATGCCTGTTGCTAGGGGGTCCCTCATAGTCTGCCTCCTTTAGTGCCTGGGCTCCTGACGTCACTTCCCCTCGGCGCAGGAAGGGCTCAGCTCCACCCCCTCCCTCCTGTCATCTGGGACACAAGACAGGTCCCAGCTGACCGTGCCGCCAATCACGACGCGTCGCTCGTCCATGCGCAGTGGGTGGCCGGCGCTGAAGCCACAGCCGGGTGCCCACAGTTAGAATGCCGGCGCCACCGAGAGCAGGGGGGGAACAAGCGGGGATTCGTTCCCCTGCATCGCTGGACCCTGGGACAGGTAAGTGTCCGATTATTAAAAGTCAGCAGCTGCAGTATTTGTAGCTGCTGACTTTTATTTTATTTATTTTTTTCCGGGGAAACTCCTCTTTAATATCTAGTTTTTATTTTAATTTCCTTTGAAAACTTTCTTGTTTGAGTTGATTCTAATATCTCAATGTATTTTACATTCAATGATGGTTCATACTTCTGCCATTGGGACACTTTCACAGTGTGTCTTGTCACTGAAACGCTCTTTTATATTTATTGAGACGAAAAACAGTCACTACAGCTTCGTTTTAGTAATCTGCATAAATGTATCTTTAGTGATTTGATGTTGGGTTGCCCTGGGCTTCTGCATTTTGCATATCATTACTGTTATTTGCACTCTTTCATTGAATGGGGCCTAATGACATTAAGGGCATGATGTGCAAGCTCAATAAGGCTAATGTTTTATAACCAGCAATATTTCTACAAGAGATTTCTCCCTTATCTTTCTCATGATTCATTAAAGCATAACACTGGGCATTGAATATATAATTAGAATTGTCTCTCTCCCCCTCCAGCTAATTTAAAGGAGAAGTCCAGCCTGAGCTTGTTTGGCTGGGCTTCTCCTCTGGGTCACAGGAGTGCAATTCATTTTGCACTCCTGTGACCTATTTTCAGAGGAGAGTGGTCTGAAGTCCGCTCTCCGCTGACGTCACCAAGTTCAGTTGAGGCAGAGCGTCATCCCGACTTCCGAAGTCTGGATCCACCAGCTGCCTTGATTGATGGCAGTCTTGGCGAGCCGCTGAGACGCGCCCCCCCCCCCCCCCTTCACAGCTCAGTGCTCCAATGAGCATGGAGGAGCAGACACGATGACTGACAGGCAGCATCTTTCTACTCGGGGAGGTAAAGGAACCTAGCCATCGGCGGTGTTCGGTGGCTCGGTTCTCAGTGAAGAGGGGTAAGGGACAGCTGCAGCATCGGTCTGATGCTCCATCCACATAGGCAAGTATGAAAATTTTATATATATAATCGCTTAAGAAAATATTGCTTATTTGGATGGGCTCACACAGAAAAATGTTTAACTTAATGCACAGTCTTTGTGCTCTTCGTCCCTACCAGTTCATTGGTGACCACCAGATTCTCCAAGCCACTCTTCTTCCCGGGTTCTCATTGTTCTTATTGCAGTACCATCTTGCTAACACCATCACCTATTATAATGGACCAGTGGCCTTGTTTGATCCGAGTAATGTGACTGTTGGTTCTGCATTGTATATGATGAAGAGGAAGGGCCCAGCCACATTTTAGAGTTAGTGACCGTAGAAGGACCCATAGGAAAAAATGACTGTGTTTAAAGCCCCACGGGGGTCACACAAAGTGAATCCAGCAGTTGCACAGCTGTACTGTTTTGTTGGAAAACCAATGAAAGAATGCCCCTTCCTTCCCTAGTATGACATGTATTTCTACTTTTGCAGTCAAATTTGAGAAAACCCCACTGATAACTGTAAAGGCTTTGACAGTGTTGCCTATGGAGATTTCTAGACTTTATAATTTGGTGTTGTCCCATGGACGAACAACATTTTGAAGCATGTTAGGTTTGGTATTTATTGGCCAAAACATCTTTTATATTTTAGCAAACAATTGGGTATTGTGTTTTTGTAAGAAATACACTATGATAGTGTAAAATACACTATCGTTATAGTGTATTTCTTACAAAAAAAAATTGCATTTGAAGAGCTGCTACACAAATTTCGTGTGACATAAAAATATGTAACACCCACCATTTTATTCTCTAGGGGCTCTGCTAAAAAAACGTAAATATATTAAAATATATATATATATATTCTAAATGGTTTTCTAGCAAAAAAAGGTTTTTTTTTTACATGTAGGAGAGTAATGCCAGAATTGGTCCAGACTGTAAGTGGTCAATTCTAGTAATAAAGTTAGAAAGGAGAGAGGAAATGGTAAAAAAAAAAACAATTTGCCAACTGGCTGATGAGTTTTAAAAGGACAGTTGATAAATATAATCTGTGCTGTGTGTCTGCTGCTCATTGAAAGCATTTAAATATTGCTTTAACCATTCAGGTGACAAATGAATACGCTTATCTTTTGATGTCCTGTATTTTTCTCTTTTTAGGCCTTGCGTTGGATTAACTGCAGAACCAGAAGTTGATCAGTGGTTTTGTACCAAATGTGACAGCAAGAAGAAGGACAAAAAGCACAAAAAACGGAAGCACAAAGCTCACTAATGAGACCTAACCCTTCTCTTCATATCCATCCCCGTGCTTCTCATCGGAGGGACTTGTGGCTTGGCTATGTATTCCGTTCTGTGGACTGCTTTGGATAGACAAGACATTAGGCCTCAGGCTGACGTCTGTCTAGCAGATAAAGAACCAAGACGTAGCGTATCTGAGGAAAACCCCATCACAAGGAACCCGGCCCAAATAAAGCCGCCTCCTATATAGATCCAGCAGTGCTCTTTTCTTGTATAATAGACGTATTTTTGTCTTCACAAATTAAACTTATAATCTATTTGATAAATCCGTACAAGCTGTAAAATGTAGTGAATGATTTTAAAAAAAGACTGGACTGCAACCATTTTGCTTTTGACACTTCTGCTGCTCCGTAATCAGACGCGGTTCTATAGCTATGTATGTGTCAAGTACATCATTTCTTTATTATTTACACCATTTTCCCCCATTTTTTTTTTTTTGCTAATATAAATAAATGACCTCCCGGCTTTGTGAAATATATATATATATATATTTTTAAAGAAATGTTTCTATTCTCCATTTTTTTTCTAGCTGTTCCATGATTGTAATATATTTTAGAGTTGTTTTGGTCTTATTTTATTTATTTTTTTTAACCATCTCTCCAAGCGTCTCGTGTTGTACTTGACATATGTTGGTTCAGTGCCCTTGACTTTGCGCTGGATCCGCAAGAGAAGTGTAAATTCTGTGTACAGTCATTTTTGTGCTGTTGTGACAGCCATTTTACAAAGCAGCTTAAAGCAGCAACACGTTTTTGTTCTCTTTCTTCAGAAAGTATGTTTTGTATATATTAAAGTGTGTTTAAAATGTAATCTGTGCTGTAATCTTGACTGTGTAAACTGTATCTGTTCCAGAAATGGTTGAATAACTTTACATTAGCATGATTCAATCTAAGGAAAGGGTGGAACAGCAGAATAAGAACATTTATGCAGTCTCTTTGCGTTGTCTTAATTACAGCATAATATTGCATTCATATAAAACAGCAGAAGACCTAAACGGGCATTAGATGGGTGGAAATTTTCGATCAGTTTGCAGCCTGTCCTTGTTGTACAGAAACTGATCCTTTAACTTCTGTTGGAAAACATTTCATCGATCAGCAGGTCTGTGTCCCAGGCGGGTGTTCAGCATCCTCCTGGTTTTTGATAATAGAGGAATCTGTTTTGTTTTTTTTGGGTGTGTCCCCCCCCCCCCCCCCAAAAGTCTATAGCCAGATTTAGGCCCCTTTCACACTTGTGCGACTTGTCCTGCAACTTGAGACTGCAAAGTCGCATGACAAGTTGTACCCTATTATTTCCAATGAGTACCATTCATATCTGTGCGACTTCAAAGTAGTCCCTGTAGTACGTTGGTCCGACTTTGATGCGAGTTGCACAGGAATTCCCTAAAATCGCGGCCTCAAAATCGCGGCCTCAAAATCGCACGACTGAATTTGCACTAGTGTGAAAGAGGCCTTAGAAGTTTTCCACACATAGGTAAAAATCATTACAACACTGTATCCTTGTTTAACCACTTGCCGACCGCCGCACGGACAGGAAAATGGGCGTACAGGTACGTCCCTTTAACTTTGCTGCCGTGTGATCGTGCGCGACCCTGCCGTAAGCTCCATGAGTGTGATTGCGGGTCCTGTGGACTCTATGTCTGCAGGGATACCCACGATCGCCTCACCCCCTCCTGGTTAACCCCTTCACTGCCAGTCACATTTACACAGTAATCTGCATTTTTTAATCGCACTGATCGCTGTATAAATGTGTGTCCAAAAATAGCAAAGTGTCCGATCTGTCCACCATAATGTCAGTCATGATAAAAATTGCAAATTGCCGCCATTACTAGTAAAAAAATAAATGAATAAAAATGCCATAAAACTATCCCCTATTTTGTAGACCTTCCCGACAACCCTGGCCGTTGGTTGTTGGGGTCTGTGGGCAGGGGGCTTATCGGAATCCGGGAGCCCCCTTTAATAAGGGGGCCCCCGGATCCCAGCCCCCCACCCTATGTGAATGAGTATGGGGTACAATGTACTCCTACCCATTCACCTGTGAAAAAAAATGTAAATAAAACACAACACACAATTTATTGCACAGCTCCGGGATCTTCTTCCGTCTTGGGGGGTCTTCTCGCCAGACTCCCCTGCTATCTTCTGCTAGCTCTTTTACTAGCGGAGGAGCCCGGCTTTCTTCTTCGTCGCCGCCCGGGGGTCTTCTTCCGACTTCGGGGGTCTTGCCCCCCTATTAGGGGGTTTTGTCCCCCTCTTCGGTTCTTCTTGCCGGGCCTCCGCGCCTTCTTCTAGCTCTTTTACAAGCGGTGGCCTGGTCTTCTATCGCCGCTGTCTTTGCCGCCTTCTGTTCTTCTGTTCTTCTCTTCTTGAGCTCGTCGCGCAAACCAATCAATAAATGGCTATTGCGATTTTTTTTTTTTTTCCCCAAAAAAATATGTAGAAAAATACGTATCAGACTAAACTGAGGGAAAAAAGTTTTTTTGTTTTATATATATTTTTGGGGGAAATTATAGCAAAAAGTAAAAAAAAAGTCAAAATTGTCGCTCTTCTTTTTTTGTTTTTTTTGTTTACAGCGCAAAAAATGAAAAGCGCAGAGTTGATCAAATACCATCAAAAGAAATCTCTATTTGTGGGGGGGTGGAAGGACGCCAATTTTATTTGAGAGCCACATCGCACAACGTGCAATTGTTAGTTAAAGCGATGCAGTGCCGAATCGCAAAAAAACTCTGGTGGTTAAATAAATTTTAAATCCGTATTAAGCTTAAAAGCAAACATTTATTATATTGCTGTTTACCAATTCATAGGTTTGATGGCTGCATTCATTTTTATTTTTTTAGGCTTTTTCTTTCTTCTATTTTCATCTGCTGATCCAACCAGTAAGTCTGTTTTGTTCTTTTGAAAAAAAAATAAAAAAAAAGTTCTCTTGCAGATGTATTAACCACTTCAGCTCCGGACCAATAAACACCTTAAGGACCAGAGGTCTTTTTGCAATTTCGCACTGCGCTGCTTTAACTGGTAATTGCGCGGTCATGCAATATTGCACCCAAACGAAATTTGCGTCCTTTTCTTCCCACAAATAGAGCTTTCTTTTGATGGTATTTGATTGCCTCTGCGATTTTTTTTTTTTTGCGATATAAATGGAAAGAGCGAAAATTTTGAAAAAAAAAGATATTTTCTTCTTTTTGTTATAAGAAAAATCGAATAAACTAAATTTTAGTCATACATTGAGGGCAAAATTTATTCAGCCACATGTCTTTAGTAAAAAAAATGTCAATAAGCGTATATTTTTTGGTTTGCGCAAAAGTTATAGCGTCTACAAACTAGAGTACATTTTCTGGAATTTACACAGCTTTTAATTTATGACTGCCGATCTCATTTCTTGAGGTGCTAAAATGGCAGGGCAGTACAAATCCCCCCCCAAATGACCCCATTTTGGAAAGTAGACACCCCAAGGAAATTGCTGATGGGTATGTTGAGCCCATTGAATATTTATTTTTTTTGTCCTAAGGGATTGAATAATGACAAAAAAAAATAAAATATATATTCCGCTACTTCTCCCGAGTATGGGGATACCACATGTGTGGGACTTTTTGGGAGTCTAGTCGCGCACGGCACCCCGAAAACCAATCACCACCTTCAGGATTTCTAAGGGTGCAAATTTTTGATTTAACTCCTCACTACCTATCAGTTTCGAAGGCCATAAAATGCCAAAATAGCGCAAAACCCCCCAAAATGACCCCATTTTGGAAAGTAGACACCCCAAGCTATTTACTGAGAGGCATGTTGAGTCCATGGAATATTTTATATTTTGCCACAAGTTGCGGGAATATTACAAACTTTTTTTTTTTTTTGCACCAAGTTGTCACTAAATGATATATTGCTCACACATGCTATGGGCAGAAGTCAAATTACACCCCAAAATAAATTCTGCTGCTTCTCCCGAGTACGGGGATACCACATGTGGGGGACTTTTTGGGAGCCTAGCCACGTACGGGACCCCGAAAACCAAGCACTGCCTTCCGGATTTGAATATAAAATGCTACCAAAAAACCTGTTAGCGATGGCAGGGATCAGGCCTGACTCTGCGATCGCTGCAGTTATGTGTTTAGTGTTTTGTAAGTGACAGTGATCGATCGATACTGCACTTGGGTGGGCTGGGCAGAGGGGCAAAACGCAGGTGCCAGCAGGTATCTGGGCTGATCCCGCTAACAATGCGTTTTTTTGGAACCCTAAACTGCTGGGGACGCTAGTATAGATCTGATCAGATCAGATATTGATCTTTTCAGATTCTATACCACTACGGGAGGTGTATGCTTTGCGTGTGGGTGTTAGCGGTACTGGCACTAACCTAGCGCTGCCTGGGGCGACGCAGACCCTGACCCTAAAACCTAATTGATATCACCCGCCGGGTGATCAGGGGGTTAAACCTTTATTGGGTAATAAATGGTGGGTGCCCTGATGCTATAAAAAACAAACTAACCAGAGTCACCCGTAACACTTATACGGTGATCAGTGGTGAAAGGGTTAACTAGGGGCAATCAGGGGGTTCAAATTTTTATTAGGTAGTATATGGGGGTCCCTGGCGCTATATAAAAACCTGACGGGGAACCTAAATAACTAACTGGCTAACCAGCGTCACCAGTGACACTTATACTGTGATCGCTGGTGAAAGGGTTAACTAGCAGCAATCAGGGGGTTAAAACCATTATTGGGTAGTATATCGGGGTACCTAGCGCTATAAAAACCTGGCTGTGAACCTAAAAAAATAACTAGCTACCTAGCGACACTGATGCAGCGTTCAGAAAAATTATCGCTTAGTGACACTGGCAAAAGGGGGTGAAAGGGTTAACTAGCGGCAATCAGGGGGTTAAAACCATTATTGGGTAGTATATCGGGGTACCTAGCGATATAAAAACCTGGCGGTGAACCTAAAAAAATAACTAGCTACCTAGCGACACATGCAGCGATCAGAAAAATGATCGCTTAGTGACACTGGCAAAAGGGGGTGAAAGGGTTAACTAGCGGCAATCAGGGGGTTAAAACCATTATTGGGTAGTATATCGGGGTACCTAGCGCTATAAAAACCTGGCGGTGAACCTAAAAAAATAACTAGCTACCTAGCGACACTAATGCAGCGATCAGAAAAACGATCGCTTAGTGACACTGGCAAAAGGGGGTGAAAGGGTTAACTAGCGGCAATCAGGGGGTTAAAACCATTATTGGGTAGTATATCGGGGTACCTAGCGATATAAAAACCTGGCGGTGAACCTAAAAAAATAACTAGCTACCTAGCGACACATGCAGCGATCAGAAAAATGATCGCTTAGTGACACTGGCAAAAGGGGGTGAAAGGGTTAACTCTAGGGGCAATCAGGGGGTTAAATCTTTATTGGGGGGTGATAGGGGGCTACCCTGGACCTAACACTAACTGTCCTGACAGTTTTTACTGTCACAACTGACACTGAATGCATTGATCAGTAAAGAAATGATCAATGCAATCAGTGACACTGTGACTGGGGGGGGGGGGGGTTTGTGTGCCTGTGTGTACCTACATGTCAGTGTAGTGTTGGTGCACACTTACTATTAGTCTTCTCCTCGTAGTCCGGTCAAAAAGACCGCCCCGAGGAGAATGACATCACTTCCTCCTTCCTGTGTAAACAATACACAGGGGAGGAAGCTTCTCATTGGCCAGGAGCGATCCAGAGGGGGTGGCCGAAAACCAACGGCCATCCCCTCATCACAGAGCGCTCCTGGACCGAACCGGACCGCCGTAAACAGCGGGAGGGGGTCCGATCGGACCCCCCACCCGCTGGAAGGCAATCACGTAAATCTACGTGATTGTGCCTGCCTGTGCCATTGTGTTGACGTTCAATGGCAATACGGCGGTCCTGAAGTGGTTAAAGTGATTGTAAGCGATCACCTTGTAAAACAACCTATTCAGTTCAAAATTGAAATGAAAGCCAAAACACCCGTGTATAGATATATATAAAAAAAAAAATACCCCCCCCCCCCCTTTTTTGTGATCTCATTCCCTCTGTTCTCAGCTGTATAAGATCTGGGGGAGGAGAAGCAGCTGCACACTGAGCTTCCCAGTGAATGGCTGTATATGGATGGGGAGGTCTGGACAAGTCATTGGAGGAGAGCACACTGAGTTTCCAGCATAGCTAGAGAACTGACTGTTCTCCTGTTTACTGTGGTCAGTTTTTAAAAGGAAAGCAAGGGGACTGGCAGGGACACCAGGGATATCACATAAATGAAGCAATTCAAAGAGATCAAAACTTTATTTTCATACATCAGGGGACACAGCCATAGTAGTTACTATGTGGTTTATAGGCCACCTTCAGGTGATGGACATTGGCACGCCCTAAGACACTACTGGGCGTACCTCAGTTTTTTCGCCAGTGTCTAA
Source organism: Lithobates pipiens (assembly GCF_037356315.1). Taxonomy (NCBI): domain Eukaryota; kingdom Metazoa; phylum Chordata; class Amphibia; order Anura; family Ranidae; genus Lithobates; species Lithobates pipiens. Next base: position 149,698,462 of record NW_027507903.1, read on the forward strand.
GGTGTTGGTCACAAGTAAAGATATGCTGTGCTGAGCTCCGCTGGGGCTAGTCGTGCTGACCGGATCCTTTCAAAGTTTTCCTTTTTTGTGCCAAATCCAATGGTACCCGGGCCTCCTATCCTAGGAAACGAGGTTTTGCCTATGAATGCTTCTCTTTTTAGAGAGCTGGACCCTGGGATCCAGTACTTTTTGGTGGTGAGGCCATAAAATTTTACTGGCAGGGTGCTGTTGCAGGTCCAGGATTGTGGGTTACCTCTAGGTTCCCCTGCTCCTGAAAGTTTACAGAGCCCACCGTGAAGGGTGAAGATTGGGTCTGTTGGTTTACCACAGAAAACCTTGCGGCGGGAAGGTAAGGGGAGTTTTCTAAGAAATATTTTAGAATTTTCTTATGAATGTCTCCTTTTAAGAAAATAATGTTGTCGTGCCTATGTGTCACCACTGGGGGCTGTATTGAGCACTCACTGCCTCATGCTGGAAAAAGCGCTTTGTCAGGAGCCAATTACATCCTCCTTTCCTCCGGCCAAAGCAGCAGATCCTCCGGTAAGCAAAAGGGGGGATTTGTCTTACTCCCTGTGGCCCCCCTATGCTGGGATTCCCCCCCTCGAGGTGGTTTAAGAGCCCGGATTCATTTTTTTTTGAAGAAAAAAAAATGGAAAATGCAGTGTCCACTCGGTGGCTCCCCCCCCCCCCCCCGACCTGCTCGCTTTGTGTCTGAGGGTACCTGTAGTCCGTTGCTCATGCGGGAAAACCCATCTTTTTTTAAAACGAGGGTGGAGTCATAGGCAACATGGGGGGTGGGGCTGTCGGCGTTCTCCGATGGCAGGTGCACGTGGAGTAAGCTTTAAATAGCACACGGTGTGCTGCTGCTGGCTATGGAGGGACACGAGCAAAGAGAGGTGGCATTATTTCAGGTTTGGTGATGCAGGCATTTCCTTTAGAAACATTGTTACTGCTTCAGGCTGGGCATTAATAGCAGCAATCTTTTTCTGGACTATAGCTTAGCAGTGTATGCATTCCTTCTGGTAGTGCCTGCTTTGTGCATCAGGCTATGAATAGAAGGGGGACAAGGAACTCCTCAAAGGGTTCTAGGGGATCGATTGTTTTACAACAACCTAAATCCATGTCCAAGAAAATGTCTTCCTCTCAGTGTCAGTCTCGACGGCCTCCAGCATCAAGCTCAAGAGGAAGACCTCAGGGGCCGTCCCAGGGCCAAAAGAGGACAGCCCACAAAGCAAAATGCTAAAGCCTCCTTATGAAGGGGTGCCCCCGCTCGCTCGGGTGGGGGGAAGGCTTCTGCAGTTTTCAAAGATCTGGCAGGAACAATGTCAAGACAGATGGGTGGCTTCCTCAATTTCTCTAGGTTACAAGCTCGAGTTCCGAGAATTCCTGTATCCTCGTTTTCTAAGATTGTTCCCGGAGATCCAGATAAGAGGAAGTCTTTCTAGCTCTGCATCATCTCTTATCCCAGGAGGTGATATCAGAGTTCCCACAGAGGAACATGGTTCAGGGTTTTATTTAAACCTTTTCACAGTACCAAAACCGAACGGGGAGGAAAGACCCATTCTAGATCTCAAAGATCTGAACCAGCACTTAAATATCCGGTCTTTTCGCATGGAGTCAATCCGATCGGTTGTCTCCATTTTGCAAGGAGGGAATTTTTGGCATCGATCGATATCAAGGATGCATATCTCAATGTGCCGATATTTCCCGCTCATCAGAAAATTCTATGATTCGAGGTAGAAAATCTGCCTTTTCGGTTTGTGGCTCTGCCGTTTGGCCTAGCCACCGCACTACGTGTGTTCACAAAGATCCTGGCACCCCCTTTGGCCAGGTTAAGGGCTCAGGGTATAACTGTCCTAGCCTATCTAGACAATCTGCTTTTAGTAGATCAATCTGTCTCCAGTCTAAACCCTGGAATTCCTAGGCTGGATTACCACCTTAAAACCATCAAGGAGATTACAGTACTTGGGGCTGGTCATAGATGGCATTCAAAAGAAGGTATTCTTACCCAAGGCAAGAGTCGGCTCCAGAAAGGAACTGATTCAACTTGTCAAAGCAAAGAGAAGTCCTTCCATTTGGCTGTGGATGAAATTGTTAGTTAAGATGTTGTCCTCTTTCGAGGCCGTCCCTTATGCGCCGTTTCATTCAAGACTGCTACAAAACACCATTCTGTTGGCCTGGAACAAGAAGTTCCAGGCTTTGGACTATCCAATGCATTTATCCACCGAGGTACGTCAGAGCCTCAGTTGGTGGTTGATATCCAGCAACCTCCAAAAGGGGAAATACTTTCTACCAGTATCCTGGAAAGTGGTAACAATGGATGCCAGCCTTCTAGGCTGGGGAGCAGTCCTGGAAGAAGATTCTGTCAAAGGGAAGTGTTCCAAGTCAGAAAGGACCTTGTCCATCAACATTCTAGAGATTTGGGCAGTACATCTGGCCCTAGAGTCCTGGACGTTCAGACTACGCAGTTGTCTTGTCAGGATTCAATCTGACAATGCCACGGCTGTGGCCTACATTAATCACCAGGGGAGCACGAGAAGTTGAGCAGCCCAAAAAGAGGTGAATCATGTTCTAGCTTGGGCAGAAAGTAACATTCCTTGCCTATCAGCGATTTTCATTCCAGGGATAGAAAATTGGCAGGTGGACTACTTTAGTTGCCAACAATTGTTTCCGTTAGAATGGTCCCTTCACCCCGACATCTTTCTGTCCGATTATTTCAGCAATGGGGTATTCCGGATGTGGATCTGTTTGCGTCCAGATTCAACAACAAAGTTGACAAATTTGTGTCGAGGATGAGGTATGCGCTAGCGTGCGGAACAGATGCCTTGGTCTTTCCATGGGATCAGTTTTCACTGATCTATCCATTTCTTCCGGTTCTGCTACTTCCGTGCCTTCTCCGCAGGGTAAAGCAGGAATGAAAGGAGGTGATTCTGGTGGCCCCAGCATGGCCCAGAAACTCTTCGTTTGCCGAGATCATAAAGTTGGCAGTAGGGGGTCACTTGGACTCTGCCGCTGTGGCCAGACCTTCTCGCACAAGGTCTGGTATTCCATCCTACCTTACAAACACTAAATTTAATGGTTTGGCTATTGAAACCCACATTCTAAAGGACTGTGGGTTATCCCCTTCAGTAGTGTCTACTTTGGTTAATGCTAGGAAGCTTGCCTCCAGAGTCTTTTACTATAGAGTCTGGAAGGCATATGTTTCCTGTTGTGGATCCAGGGGTTGGCACCCCAGGAAGTATGTCATAGGTAGGATCCTTGAATTTCAAATGGGATTGGAAAGGAAGCTGGCCTTGAGTAAGATTAAGGGCCAGGGCTTCGCCTTATCAGTATTCTTCCAACGGCCTCTTGCTTCTCACTCTCTGGTGCGTAGTTTTATTTAGGGGTAACATGAATTAATCCCCCTGTCAGGGCACCTCTAAATCCTTGGCCTTTGAATTCAGTCTTGTCGCCTTTACAGAAACAGCCTTTTGAGCCTATGTAGGAAATTCCCTTGGTTCTTTTGACAAGAAAAATAATCTTTTTGTTTGCCATATCCTCTGCCGGAAGGGTATCGATCATGCATAAGGATAAGGTGGTATTGCTGCCTCATCCTGAATTCCTACCGAAGGTGGTGACAGGTTTTCATTTGAACCAGGATATTATTCTGCCTTCTTTTTTCCCAGAGCCTCGATCTAGGGAAGAGAAGGCACTGCATTCCCTTGATGTAGTGAGAGCGGTGAAGGTCTATTTAAAGACGACCGCTCAGATTTGCAAAATTGATGTTTTGTTTGTACTGCCAGAAGGTCCTAAAAGAGGACAAGCAGCATCAAAATCTACTATTTCTAAATGGATTTGTGATTGTTCAAGCTTATGGTCTAAAGAAGAAAATTCCTAATTTCATGTTAAAGCACACTCCACCAGGGCTGTTAGTACTTCTTGGGCAGTGCATCACCAGGCCTCTGTGGCTCAGATCTGCAAGGCTGCAACTTGGTCTTCAGTCAATACCTTTACCAGATTATATCAAATCGATGTAAAAGGTCATGGGGTTATTGCCTTTGGGCGTAATGTCCTGCAGTATAAGTCCTCTAGCCTTTCAGTTGCCCTACTTTTTTTTTTTTGTTGTGTTTTCCTCCCTTCACTTGCCATTGCTATGGGACATCCCACATAGTAACTAGTATGGCTCTGTGTCCCCTGATGTATGAAAAGAAAACAGGCTTTTTAAAATGGCTTATCTGTAAAATCCTTTTCTTTGAAGTAAATCAGGGGACACAGAGGTCCTGCCCTTCTTTGATATACATATATTTTGCTTGGCTACAAAACTTAGGTACTCCCAGTAGTGGGAAGGGTTGTATAGGGAGTGCCAGTGTCCATCACCTGAAGGTGGCCTATAACCCACATAGTAACTACTATTGCACTGTATCCCCTGATGTACTTCAAAGAAAAGGATTTTACAGGTAAGCTGTTTTAAAAATCCTGTTTTTTCATACAAGTACATGGTAAAAAAAAAAAAATGCCACATATCAGGAATTTGAAGTGATGGGGTAATAAATGCTTTAGGTTACAGGTATGAGGCAAACCGTTTAGCTCTGGCAGGCGCTTACAGCTTCAATTTGGTTATGTGTTCAAATCTGCTAGTCCATTGAACATTCCCCTTCCCCCCCCAGCCTGACAATGCTGCAGTTGAAAGGTGTGCCTTCATCAGAGTGGGGACACACTATTACAGGAGATGTTACTGGCCAGATCCCCAGATGAAAACTGGGGGGTAAAGCCTAAAATAAGAAAACTATTGCAGCCACCACATCAAATGACTGGTAAGCTGAAATCTATTAAATTTTGGGGTTTAATACCGCTTTACCATGCCTTGCCTGTTCTTCAATATTTACCAATTAGAAATACCTGCATTTTAATGTTGAGTGCTGGAACATTTTGTATTGTTACCTGGAATGACTGTTACTCACTTTGTCTTCTGCAATACAGTTCCCTTAACATGCTTGTAAATTAGTGAAGCATTAGACCCTCTGTCAGATTTTTATTGCTATCGTTGGCCCCATTTGGGAGATTCGCCCCTCTGTTTGTTCTGAGCACCATCGTTTCTAGGACAGACGGTGAAGGGAAATCAAAAATTTCAGAGTTGTCACCAGAAAAAGAGGCGACGAGGGATGTTCTGATTGGGGCTTTTGTTCCAGTGACATCTGTTAGAAGGGAATTTACTTTGCAGTGATTTTCTCTTGTTACCCTGACCGTGAATCGTGATTTCAACCCTGCCCTTTTCTATGCAAAACAAACAAAAAAAAAAAAAAACAACATATTGACTATTTCTCAGCCAGACCTACTGTCTGTTTTGAAATGGCACAATAAAGGAAAACGAAATCGCTGAATGATTGGTCTTCCTCCATCCCTGTTCCATGCCCTCAATGTACAAACTCCAGTGCATATGCACCGCCAGCGTCTTTCATGTGTCTTGGACCTGGGAGAAGACTGGTGGCACATCTGTGCACGCGTGGTGGGTTTTTGAACATGTGCACAAATGCTGCCAGCTTCTGACAGGTTACCCCTATATCACCTTGGCAGCATTTATGCGCACATGCGTAAATCCGCTGTGCTTCACAGTTGCAGCCTAGTAACACACTGCCTCTTGTGAGAGAGGGGCGAAGGACAAAATAGAGGTTGTTGCAGTGAATTAAGTTCCACTGTAAGCAAGCCATGCAGGTTTTGTTCCTTGTGGGCTGACAGAGGAAAGCAATCCATTCCCGCATGCGTTTTTTTTATTTTTATTTATTTATTTATTTTTTCTTCTCCTCCTCTTCTTAAGCAGTGTGAACACTAGGAATCTCCACTACCTGCTATTGTATTCAGCCACTTGTGGTTGTTTGAATACTCTGAATAATCAGTGGATCTGGTGTGATGCAGTAACCGTTCACCCATTCAGATTTCTAAATCGACTTCTTTAACTGTGTGGCGTCAACAGGGCAAGCCACAGCTTGAATTTCAACTGACTCATCAGGAACCGCCCAGAATGAGGTAAACCATGTTACTGCTCAGAAACAGAGGCCTGCCTTGCTGAACTGCTCGTATGAAAATATTTGGCTGCCATGCTGATCCTCTTGAAAAATCAATAATTATGACTTTTTCACGAACTCCTGGCAACACTTGGCTAAACTGTCAATGTTTTAAAATATGCTGACCAGTAGGGTTTTTATGAACGAAAAGTCAGGTATGAGCAGCTTCATATATTATCAGTACAATTTAGTACCTGGCCATGGAGTGACCATGACCATCACACCGCTGGAGAAGGTAATTTGCAAGGCAAGTCTGTCATAATGAAAAGGAGGAAAAATTGCTCAGCAAAATAGAAATATAGGTCATTCGTTAAGGTATAGCTCTAATTTAGCCTTTCTCAACCTTTTCAACTTGAAATAACTTTCCGGCCTCAGGGAGCCCCTACTAAATAATACTACAACTCTTGATACATTAGCATGATGGTTAGTGGAAATAATGCTCCTTACACTTTTGGACATTGGGAAGACTTACCCCAGATAGCTAAAATGATCAGTGGTATTAGTGGAAACTTATCTGAAAGGCAGAAATTGCTCAAGGAACCTCTGGAGGCACCCTGGTTAAGAAACCCTGATCTATTTAATTAATGATACGCTAAGTCAGGTTTGGTTGCTGCTGATTTGATATTAAAGCAGAGGTGACAAAACATGAAGAAAGCAGTACAGAAAATAAGAACCACACTCACAAATGCAATCGAAAGGGTTGCACAAAGTGCGCTCATGATGAAACAGACCTGTCTTTCAGCCCCACCTAGGGAATGCATCTGCATCTCCTTGTCAACTGCAGAAATTATGCTTGGCTGAGGAAGGGGATGTTCTCCCCGAAACGCATCCCATTTGCTACTGCAGAGTGGGGGAGTGCAGACATCTTTCCATCTGATTCTTGCCTGAACCAGATGGTGCCCACATCACAGGCACGGTTTCTGCAGCCAACACTGTGGGATGTCGATACATTCCCCAGCCGAGGCTGGATTACACAAGACTGCTTGTTTCATTGTGAGCCCACATTCTGCAAGCTTCTGAACCCTGTTTGCAAGTGTGATTGTTATAGATAGTGCTGTTTCTTTTTTTGTTTTGTTTTTTGTTTTTGTATCTAATAAATGTTTCAATATTCAACACTATCGGATCATTTTGCACTACTTTTTCCGTTTTTTTTTTTTCACAAGTCTGTCATAATGAGCATACTTGCACATTATGGTAAAAGGTCCTAGGGCCCTCAAAATGTGTAAGTTGTTTAGTTTTATTTTAAAAATTATTCAAGCTTGGTGGGTCAACATAAGTCATGCCATCAAGAGGGTAGTTGGCAGTGGCAGCCCCCAAGCTTCTAAATAAGGCCCCTGTTTAGGTCCGCCTGTCAGTTTTTAAGGTGGACTCGATCGGACCCTCCAGTCTCTTCTATGGCGAGTCTGCTGGCACCTGCTGTCGCCAAAAAATCAGATGGATGGTGGTCCTATTCCCCATCTGTCTGGTGGAATGGATTGAATGAAATTGAACAGGCAGAAACTCCATAAACGTATGCCCTGTACACACGGTCAGAAATTCAGACGAAAAGGTCCGATCGGATTATATTGTCGGAAAATCCGATCGTGTGTGGGCTCTATCGGACTTTTTCTGTCGGAATTGAGAGCAGGACCTCAAATTTTCCAACAACAAAATCCAATCTGACTTTTTCCAATGGTTTGTAGAGAATTTTCTGATCGGACAAAGTGCCACGGATGCTCAGATCAAATTACGAGACCAAAGCTATTGGCTACTAGTCGCAACGTAGTCCCATCGCAACGAACGAACATCATTACGTTCCGAACGATTGGATTTTCCAACAACTTTGTCCGAGCGTGTGTATGCAACACCAGTTTCGGACAAAATCCGATGGATTTTGTTGTCGGAATGTTCGACTGTGTGTCCGGGGATTTGAATATCATCAAAAAGTTAATTTATTGCAATCATTTCATTTTTAAAAGTGAAACTCACATATTTTATATTGATTTGTTACCCACATAGTGATATATTTCAAGCATTTTTTTTCTTTTAAGTTAGAGGATTATGGCTTACAGATAGTGAAAACCCAGAATTCAGTATCTCAGAAAATTTGACTTTTACATAAGACCAATTTAAAAAAAAACATTTTAATACAGAAAGGTTGGCTTACTGAAAAATGTGTCCTAGTACAATATAGTATGCATGCAATACTCGGGGGGGCTACTTTTGCATGAATTACTGCATCAATGGTATAGAGGAGATAAGCCTGTGGCATTGCTGAGGTGTTATGGAAGTCCAGGTTGCTTTGATGGTGGCCTTCAGCTTGTCTGCATTGTTGGGTCTGGTGTCTCTCATCTTCCTCTTGACAATACCCCACAAATTCTCTATGGGCTTTAGGTCAAGCAAGTCTGCTGGCTAATCAAGTACAGTGATACCATGATCATATAATCGGGTATCAGTACTTTTGGCAGTGTGGACAGGTGCCAAGTCCTGCTGGAAAATTAAATCGGCCTCTCCATAAAGCTGGTCAGCAGAGAGAAGCATAAAGTGCTCTAGAATTTCCTGGTGGAGGGCTGCGCTGACTGAACTTGATAAAAACACAGTGTACCAACACCAGCAGATGACATTGCTCCTCAAATCATCACTGACTGTGGAAACTTCATGCTGAACCTCATGCAACTTGGATTCTGTGCCTCTCCACTCTTCCTCCAGACTGGAACCTTGATTTCCAAATGAACTGCAAAATTTCCCACAGTCCGTGATGATTTGCCATAAACCTCATAGGGAATCTGTGGGGTATTGTCAAGAGGAAGATTAGCGACACCAGACCCAACAATGCAGATAAGCTGAAGGCTGTTATCAAAGCAACCCTGGCTTCCATAACACCTCAGCAGTGCCATGGGGTGATCGCCACTATGCCACGCCGCATTGATACAGTAATTCATGCAAAAAGAGCCCCGATTAAGTATTGAGTGCATACTATACTGTACATGGACATACTTTTCAGTAAGCCAACATTTCTGTATTAAAAATCCTTTTTTATTGGTCTTATGTAATGTTCTAATTTTCTGAGATACTGGATGTTGGGTTTTCACTAGCTGTAAGCCATAATCCTCAAAATTAAAAGAAAAAAAGTGCTTGAAATATATCACTGTGTGTAACGCATCTATATAAAATATATGAGCTTCACTTTAACTGAACTACAGAAATTAACTTTTCGATGATATTCTAATTTTATGAGATGCACCTGTACATACCTTCTCTGTGCAATGGTTTTGCATAGACTGTTTGATCCTGTCTCTGCACATGCTCAGTTTAGTGTTTATTGCTAGAGTTTTTGTTTTTTGTTTTTTTCGGGAGTGCATGTAATCAGCACAGGGTCAATCAGCACTGAAGACTAAAACAATTGCATTTCTATGTAAATGAGAGGCCAAATATAGCGACTGCAGGGTCTTGGGTTATATAACACTAACTATCTCAGGTGAAGTTATGGAATGCAGATTTCTATTGAGCCATCACTAGTTAGCTCTTTGTACTGTTAATATATACATTTTTAGGATAATTTAGTTCATTGCACTTATTTAAACCATTGTTTACTTAAATGGTAAGATTACTTTACAATTATGTGCCCCATGGGCAGCAGTTTTGTGTATTTCTGTGGGAAAGTCGAGCAATAGTGACCTCCGCAATGGCTTTCTGTGGGGAAAGGTTGCACATTTGGCCTGCTTAGGACATTTCAATTTTTACTTTGGTGTTGCCAAAGTGCACCGTAAATTTCAATGACCTAAAACTAAATGTGAGCCTATACTGTATTTAAATGAAGAGATGTTTGCTTTTATTGGCATAGTTTCATACTAAGTTTGGGTTATAATTGCTCAGAACGAATGCAAGTTACTTTAAATTTGTATTATGAATGCACAGTTAGGCCATTTGAATGTTTAAAAGCCACTAGTTTGAATTATATATTGTAATTAAGGCCTAATATGGCTAGGAATACTTCACCAAAACATTAAGGATAGCAAAGTGTTTGTATGCATACAGCTGATTTTTTTTTTTTTATCACCTAGTTATAAATGGGCCTGAAGACATTAGAGTAAAACCATCCAAAAGTAAGCAAATGGTCAGTGCTATTATAAATAATATACTAGACAATCTTACTTCAATGTCCATCGGAACCTATTGTCAACACTTGCTAACAGCTTTTAATAAATTCAGATATTCCGATTTCTCTGCCTGATGACCAGTCAAAATTAGGCCAAAGGAACCGCATATATGTCACGTGATAAGCTGTAGTTGGTTAAAATGTTTCTCAAGCATTTATCCTGTATGAAACCGTATGATATTGGTAAATATCATGCTGTCCCAAATATGCACATTTCATATGTACATATGTTCTTAAAGTATATCTAAAGCCAATTTTTTATTTATTTTTTTATTTGCATTTTGAATGGAGTCCGAAGGGGTTAGAATCCCTTTCAGCTATCTATAATGGTTTGTGTCCCTGCTAAGAAGATTAACTCCGTTTATTTGTCAATAGAGGGGAAACCTTCCAGTGGGGAGAATTATTTAAATGACGACTAACTAACGCCGCGTACACACAACCGGACTTTCCGGCAGACTAGGTCCGACGGTCTAGTCAACGGACTTTCTGTGGAGTTCCGATGGACTTTCCAAATGAACGGACTTGGCCACACACAATCACACCAAAGTCTGACAGATTCGTATGTGATGATGTACGACCAGACTAGAATAAGGAAGTTCATAGCCGGTAGCCAGGCGCCAATAGCTGCCCTAGCGTCGGTTTTCATCCATCAGATTAGCATACAGACGAGTGGATTTCACCATAGGAACTGGGTCCGGCGGAGTTCCGGCGATAAGATTTGAAACATGTTCTATTTTTAAAGTCCGTCAGATTTTTGGACAGCAAAGGTCGGATGGAGCCCACACACGATCGAATTGTCTGACGGATTCGTTCCGTCGGACCTTTCCTGTCAAAGTCCGGTCGTGTGTACGTGGCATTAGAGAAGATTTCCAATCTCCTTTGAGAGTTTTTCTCCCATTTCCTGATTTTTCTCCCATTCCCTGATTTTCTCCCGTTGCCTGTTGTGTCTGTAGGACAGGAAGTGAAGGAACCTTGACTGGAACACATGGCACAAAAAAAAATTCCTTACTCTATTTAAAACTCTATTTAAAAGTGTTGGCTTTATATTTACTTTAAAATTCACAATTTGTGCAAATCAGTGGGGTACATGGGAGATTGCCAGATAACCCTTTCTGAGTTGAAAGAAACTTTTTTTTTTTTAATAAATGAAAAACATCGCCCTGAGTTCTATCTTGGCCTAGGCAAAGTTTTCCGTCTCTGGTTACTGGGTGCATTGCGAGTACTTCACTTTTTTCAGTGCGATAGGAGGATCAGTAGGAGGCAGAGCCTGCTTATGTAACATAAATAAGACCATGCCAGGCCATTCCATCACATGTGTATTTAAAAAAAAAAAATCTGTAAATAGTACAGGTTGTGGGAAAGTAAAGGATCTAGAGCTGAGCTATAGGATTTGCTTGTATGTTATTCCTGCTCCTTGAATTCAATTGTCTAGATTCAGTGAAGCCAGGCAACTTGTCACAATGGAAACGTGGATGGATGTAATGATAATCGTCACTCTAGTATGGAGTATTTGATTGCAGTTGCAGATGGTAATTCTGTTTAAAGTACCAGTTGCCCCTTATATTATATCTTAACTGGACCCACTTCCTATCTCTCCCCCTCCCTGGTCCTGCTGTACCAGATTGCCATGATCCCTGCTGTCAGACGCCAAAAATGTGCTTCACTGATCCCTGCGGTTTTCTCTCTTCTCCTGACAATACTGGCTAGACGGCTTCTGAATGGTCAGCTCCATCCATTTGAAGGTTCTGACCCACTAGAATCTCTGTAGTCCATCTTGTCAGAACTAGAAGGTGATGACTCAAACCACTGGAGCCTGGAAGGAATAAAGACATGAGAGAGGCAGGAGGAGCTGCAGATGTCCACAGTCAGATGAGAGCCGGAGCAGATGGAATCCGTCACACAGGGAGGTTTCCCACACCGCTCCTGCGTGAACTTCACCATGGTTTCACACGGTAGCAGTGTGGGCAACTTCATGCGATTCGAACAGCAATAACACTGCATTCCTGTTCAAAATTGTATGCGATTTTTTGCCGTGTGCTTTGTGCCCATTCATTTTATGTGGACGCAAAACGCACTGCAAAGTATCGGTATCAGCAGCATTTTCACGAGTGCTTGTGCAAATACTCTCTATCGGTACATCCATAATTTTTATCATCAATGCCTGCAACCCACATCCGTGACTGCTGGCCCTTTCTGCCAACCAGTGGCACAATGTGTACAATTCAAAATACTAACCATACCATACAAAGCCATCCACAACTCTACCCAAGATATAGCCAAAAACGTCTTCTCTGCTCTTCCTAAGACATCTTGCTTTCTAGCTCCCTTGTTACAACCTTCTATACTTACCTGCAGGACTTTTCCAGAACCTCTCTCATCCTCTGGAACTCCCTACCCCAGTATTTCTGTCTGGCTAGCTCCAACCCTGTCCACCTTTATGCAATCCTTTGAAAACTGATTTATTCAGGGAAGCCTACCCCACCTCCACTTAAATTTATACTTGGGCCACCTCCATCACCTCATCCCTCACAGCTATTACCTTTTGTACCACCTCCTACTCCCTTTTATATTGTAAGCGCCATGAGCAGGGATCTCCTATTCCTTCTGTATTGAAATGTATTGTAATTGTACTGTCTTCCTTTATATGGTGCTATATAAACACTGTATAATAATAATCCACTGTGAATAGTTTTTGAGGTACACTAGGGACTGCCGTCAATGTGAACCGAGCCTTAGGGTTTACTAACATCTTTTTACTAAAACATTTTTGGCTGTAGAAATTGAACAATACATACAGTAGTTGGATTATACACAGCAATCTTCCTGGCAATGTATGATGGTCATACTGATTTCAAAGAAACACTACAGCAGACAAAAAAAAATCTTAAATTGAACTATACCATATAAATATGGGAGCTTTGCTTGCTGATTTTTTTTTTCATGTGCGGTTTCTAAGGTGGGCAATGTAAATGCCCCATCAAAATTATTTCCAGGTAATTATTATAATATTGGCATAATTGTTTTGCCTAAAGCTTTCTTAAAGCAATATTAAACTCAGAACCAAAATGTAATATATTGCAGCTTCCCAATTATTCAGCCATTTTTTAAGGCTTTTTCACCTGGTGATCTGGCCAGTAACTCGCCATCGCCTGTGGATGAAGAAACACAGGGGGGCACCTTTGGACAGCAGCATTGTCAAGCTGGGGGAGGAGAGTGTTAGATGTACTAGCAAATATATATACACTAACAAACTGAAGCTGAACTGTTTTTTTTTTCCTTTTGGTATAAAGGTTTTACATAAAAGCTAATCATTGTAAGCACCCCGTCATTGGTATATGGCTTTTCTTGGCTCTTTACTACATCCGCATCGCAGCTTGTTCTTTTGAAAAAAAAACTTTGCTGACCAGGTCACTAAGTGAAAATAAAGGAAATGCCTGTGATGAAGAAACATGTAGGGCGGGGCCTAACATGATGTCATCACGTCATGAATGGTATAGTGCTGGTTCATCTTCAATTTAATGTGAGTGCACTATTTTAAACCTAATAAATACTATTTTTAAGGATATACTACACTATGAGCTTTCATTATTTTACATGTTTCTGTGCCATGTGAGTGGAGCCAAAGCTAATAGTTGGATTACACCATGTACCGTGGGCATGTTTGGGTTTATCCCTCAAGCACTCAGGACTACTCGGTAGTATGAGAGCCATTGGACACTAGTAAGCATCCAACTTTATTCTAGTGGATATTCTGGAGCTTAGAATCACTTCCTGTAGTTCATATATGCTTTTAGCACAAATCAGACTTATTTATTTAGATTTTTCACTTATATGTGGTAAATTTAACTCTTATGTTATATCGCATGAAATACTTTTTCACAGTTTGTTTAATATACATTGATACCGCTATATAGTTGAAAATAAAGGAAAGAAAGACTTAAAAAAAGAAAACGAATGCAGCCACCACATCCAAGAATTGGTAAGCTGCAATATAAAAAATATTTGCTTTCAAATTTAATACCGATTGAAACTTGTGTGCAGTAATGAAATGTATTCACACATAATTAGTTCTACAGGATGGTTTGGTTTTAAAAGCCTTTGGTGTACTTGCTACTACTGTGTTTTTGTTTTTTATTTTTTTTGTTTTATTTTTTGTTTTCTTTCTAGTGCTGCCCAAATCACTGTTCAGAAGTCCTGATCTGTAAACTTTGTTTTGTGTTCATGCCCATACAGAATCCCCTCTGGTCCAGAAGAGGCTGGTGAGTAGTAGATTGATAGCTCAAGCATATTGCAATGGCAGCAGAAAGATTTGGGTGACAACACTTCTCCAGCATTCATTATTGAACAGGAGATGGCTTGGACACAATTCTGGGGAAATTTTCTTTTTTTTTTTTTCAAGAAAGCATGCATAAAGATAAGCAGTTGAAATAGAAAATGTATTACAGGGCATTGTATAATAATATATATTTTTTACTGTTTGTGTTTGGATAAATCATGTGTAAAGACTGAGTATTCTGAGGCAGTAATGCCATATTTACTGACCTAGTGGGACCGAGGCTTTTTCTAAGATTTGGTGTTTACAAGTTAAAAACATTATTATTTTTTGGCTAGAAAATTACTTAGAACCCCCAAACATTATATATTTTTAATTCGAATACCCTAGAGAATAAAATGGCGGTCATTGCAATATTTTCTGTCACATCGTATTTGTGCAGCAGTCTTGCAAGCACACTTTTTTTGGGAAAAAATACGCTTTTTTCAATTATAAAATAAAAAAACAGTAAAGTTAGCCCAATTTTTTTTTATATTGTGAAAGATAATGTTACACCGAGTAAATTGATACCCAACATGTCACGCTTCAAAATTGTGCCTGCTTGTGGAATGGTGACAAACATTTAACCTTAAAAATCTCCATATGCAACGTTTAAAAAATTCTACAGGTTGCATGCTTTGAGTTACAGAGGAGGTCTACCAATCGCAGTGATACCTCACATGTGTGGTTTGAACACTGTTTTCATATTATTATATTATTACTATACGGGATTTATATAGCGCCAACAGTTTGCGCATCGCTTAACAAAATGAAGGCAGACATTACAGTAACATTACAATTTGGTACAAGAGGAATAAGAGGAAGAGGAAAAAGACAAGTCCATCAAGTCCAACCTGTGTGTGTGATTATATGTCAGTATTACATTGTATACAGAGCTGGTGCAAGGATTTTTGACACCCTAGGCGAAACCTAATTTTGCTGCCCCCCCTGGCTCCACCCCTGACCCCACCCCCTTTCCCCTGCCCATGTATACCCCACCATTTTAATGAAGTGCCCATCAAATGCAGCCTCACCAGTGCCCATCAATGCAGCTTCAACCAGCACCCATCAATGCAGCTTCAACCAGCAACCATCAATGCAGCCTCACCAGCGCCCATCAAATGCAGCCTTACGAGGGCCCATCAAATGCAGCTCACCAGCGCCCATCAATGCAGCTTACCAGCGCCCATCAATGCAGCTTACCAGCGCCCATCAATGCAGCTTACCAGCGCCCATCAATGCAGCCTACCAGCTCCCATCAATGCAGCCTACCAGCTGCCATCAATGAATGTTTGCTTGCTTTCATTCATTCAGGAGTCGAGACACAGACACAGCCCTCCGCAGCTGCTGCACCTCTGACACTATGTGCGAATGGAGCGGGGGCTGCCTGCTGATGCTGAGACTTGGTTGCTTGCTGCAGTGAGAAAAGAGTAGTAACACCAGTGGCTGGGCGCCCTAGGCAGCAGTGCGCCCTAGGCGGCTGCCTAGTTTGGTCTAGTGGTAGCACCGGCCCTGATTGTATATCCCTGTATGTTTCGGTCGTTCAGGTGCTTATCTAATAGTTTCTTGAAACTATCGATGCTCCCCCACTGAGACCACCGCCTGTGGAAGGGAATTCCACATCCTTGCCCCTCTTACAGTAAAGAACCCTCTGTGAAGCTTAAGGTTAAACCTCTTTTCTTCTAATTTTAATGAGTGGACATAAGTCTTTTACACTCCCTTCAGCGAAAAAGTTTTATCCCTATTGTGGGGTCACCAGTATGGTATTTGTATATTGAAATCATATCCCCTCTCAAGCGTCTCTTCTCCAGAGAGAATAAGTTCAGTGCTCATAACCTTTCCTCATAACTAATATCCTCCAGACCTTTTATTAGCTTTGTTGGTCTTCTTTGTACTTGCTCCATTTCCAGTACATCCTTCCTGAGGACCAGAGCCCAGAACTGGACAGCATACTCTAGGTGCAGCTGGACCAGAGTCTTGCAGAGCAGGAGAATTATCATTTTATCTCTGGAGTTGATCCCCTCTTTAATGCATGCCAATATTTTGTTTGCTTTGTTAGCAGCAGCTTGGCATTGCATGCCATTGCTGAGCCTATCATCTACTACGACCCCCAGGTCTTTTTCCATCCTAGATTCCCCCAGAGGTTCTTCCCCCAGTGAGTAGATTGCATTCATATTTTTGCCAACCAAATGCATTATTTTACATTTTTCTACATTGAACATCATTTGCCATGTAGTTGCCCACCCTATTTGTTCAGATCTTTTTGCAAGGTTTCCACATCCTGCGAAGAAATTATTTCCCTCCTTCGCTTAGTATCACCCACAAATACAGAGATTGAACTGTTTACCCCATCCTCCAGGTCGTTTATGAACAAATTAAACAGGATTGGTCCCAGCACAGAACCCTGGGGGAACCCACTACCCACTGCTGACTATTTTGAGTACTCCCCATTTGTCACCACCCTCTAAACTCGCCCTTGTAACCAGTTTTCAATCCATGTACTCACCATACTCAAATGCTTTTGCAAAATCCAGATACACCATGTCTACGAGCCTTCCTTTATCTAGATGGCAACTCACCTCTTCATAGGAGGTTAATAGATTGGATTGAGTCTTCATGAATCCATGCTGATTACTGCTAATGATAACGTTCTCATTACTAAAATCTTGTATATAGTCCCTTATCATCCCCTCCAAGAGTTTACATACTATTGATGTTAGGCTAACTGGTCTTTAATTCCCAGGGATGTATTTTGGGCCCTTTTTAACCACTTCAGCCCTGGAAGAATGAATGACCGGCCCGTTTTTTTTTTCGATTCGGCACTGTGTCACTTTAACTGACAATTGCGTGGTCGTGTGACACTGCACCCAAATAAAGATGACGTCCTTTTTTCCCCACAAATAGAGCTTTCTTTTGGTGGTATTAGATCGCCTCTGCGGTTTTTTTTTTTTTTTTTTTTCGCTATAAACAAAAAAAAGAGCAACAATTTTGAAAAAAAACCCACATTATTTTGTACTTTTTGCTATAATAAATATCCCCATTTGTTTTTTAAATAAGCTAATTTTTTCTCGGTTTAGGCCGATATGTATTCTTTTACATATTTTTGGTAAAAAAAATCACAATAAGCGTATATTGATTGGTTTGTGCAAAAGTTAGTCTATAAAATAGGGGAAAATAGGGGAAAGATTAATAGCATTTTTATTATTATTAATTTTTTTTACTAATAATGGCGGCGGTCTGCGATGTTTTTTCAGGACTGCGGCATTATGGCGGTCACATCGGACACTTTTGACACTATTTTGGGACCATTGGCATTCATACAGTGATCAATGCTATACAAATGCACTAATTACTGTAAAAATGTCACTGGCAGGGCAGGGGTTAACACTAGGGTGATCAAGGGGTTAACTGTATTCCCTAGTATGTGTTTCTAGCCGAAGGAGGAGGGGATTGACTAGAGGAAGTGACAGATCATGGTTCCTAGCTAATAGCGGCATTTTTAGGTTCTTTTTGGGGCTTTTCCTTGTAGGTTTTTAACACCTTTTTCTGACACTTTTTAAACAGCTTTTTGTTTTCCTTTGCTTCCTTCAGCCTACTAATTAAGGAGAGTGGTTAATTGGTCACAGGTGCTTGAGGCCTATATAACCTTCTGTAGAACTCATTGTGAGCCTGCTCATCTTTGAGCTTGCTGGAACCTAGACCAAGTGGAAATGAGTTAAAACCCAGAATTGAAAACAGGAAGTTATAACGGGTCATAGTACCTGTGTAGTGTGAGTACCTGAGTGTTGTCTGAGTAGTGTGTGTGGATCGTTAGTATTTGTGTATTGCGAGTGCACGTAGGTCTGCGAGTACCTGTGTATTGTCTTGTTGAGTATTAGTGTCACGAAGCTAGTTGTTAGGTAATTTGGACAGGGTATAATCCCCAATCCTCATTAAATTTAATAGGTACGATGCCCGGCGGGTGTGGAGAGGCGACTCGTACATCTTACGGCATGTATGCGTTCCTTGATCATCCGATCGGGGGTGATTACTGCTGTGCAAAATGTAAGTGCTTTGTTTCCCTGGAAGCCCAGGTTCTGATCTGGGGAAGCAACTGTCAGCACTGAGAAGTCCCTCCATACTAAAGGCCAGGAACGTACACGGCAGGTGCCGGCTGGGGCGAGCACTGAGGCGAGTGGAGACAAAGAGATACAGGCACTAGCAAAGAGTAGATGGGTGACAGGAAGGGTAGAGGGGGAAGTGCCAGGGAGGCCGATCCAGGGCTGGCATATCCCAATAAGTACGCTCCATTGAGTGACCTTGGTGAAACCGGTCAGGGACCAGCACTGCTGGAGTGGAGGGACTCTCCTAGCTGCCGGGGGAAGAACTCCTCCAGTGAGAGCAATGGCCAACAGTCAAAAAGCAAAACTTGTTCACTCAACAATGAAGGTCCTCACTGTTTAGCTTGCAACCAGCAGTCTTACCTTTTTTTTTTTTTTTTTACACTGTTCTTAAAAAACAAACAAAATTGTCACTTTTATTCCTATTACAAGGAATGTAAAAATCTGTTTTAATAGAAAAAAAAAACATGACAGGGCCTCTTAAATATGAGATCTAGGGTCACAATCTGATCTCATGCACTAAAATGCAAAAAAAAAAAAAAATTAAATCATTAGGTCATTAACCACTTGCTTACTGGGCACTTAAACCCCCCCTCCCGCCCAGACCAATTTTCAGCTTTCAGCGCTGATGCACTTTGAATGACAATTGCGCGGTCATACAACACTGCACCCAAATTACATTTTTATCATTTTTTTCCCACAAATAGAGCTTTCTTTTGGTGGTATTTAATTACAGCTGGGAGTTTTATATTTTGCTAAACAAACAAAAAAAGATGCAAAATAAAAAATAAAAAAAAATCGTGTTTAATAGTTTGTTATAAAATTTTGCAAACAGGTCATTTTTCTCCTTCATTGAAATGCGCTGATGAGGCGGCACTGGTGGGGACTGATAGGCGGCACTGGTGGGCACGGTTAAGGCGACACTAATAGGCACAGATAAGGTGGCACCGATAGGCACAGATAAGGCGGCACAGATAAGATGGCACTGATGGGTGGCACGGATGGGTGGCACTAGGGCACTGATAGGTACCACTGATAGATGGGACTGATGGGCACTGATAGGTGGCTCTGATAGGTGGCACTGCTGGGCACTGATGGGCGGCACTGATGGGCACTGGTAGATGACACTGATGGGCACAGATATGTGGCACTGAGGTGCAGCACTGTTGTTGAGGCAGATTGTGGGCACTGATAGGTAGCACTGTGGGCACTGATAGGTGGCATTGTGGGTACTGATGTATGGCACTGTGGGCATTGATGGGTGGCACTGTGGGCATTGATGGGTGGCACTGCTGGCTGGCACTTTTATTAATAACTGGCAGGGGGAAGGTGGGCACTGATAAGTTGGCCGTGATCGGGACTGATGTCCTGGTCACGGCCGCCGGTGATTGGCTTTTTCTTTCTCTCTTCGCGCTGTCAGCGCAAGGAGTAAAAATAGCCGATTACCGGCTCTGTTTTGTCACATGATCAGCTGTCATTGGCTGATAGCTGATCACGTGGTAAGGGGTCAGGATCGACCCCTTGCTCGGATCCGTGATTAGGCGAGTCTCATAGACTCGCCGATCACAGAGCGCGCCAATCTATTGACGTTGTCCCGGCAAAGCAGGTCCGGGCTGTAGCCGTCATTCGGCTATAGTGCGGATCTCTAGTGGTTAAAAAAAAAGTGTTGCTTTAAGAGCTATGGGCGGAAGTGACATTTTGACGTCGCTTCCGCCCTGCAATGGTATGTAAACTGGTGCCATCTTCCCCTCACTCGTCTCCATACCAAGCCAGGGAGAGGACCCGATCGCCTCCGCTGCTTACTGAAGCCATCAGGCAACGGAGAGAGCGATGGGGGGGGGGGCCCTTTCCTGCAGCCGATTAAAAGTGATTTTGCGGCGAATCCACCATAGAGACCACTTTTATCTGAAACCAAGAAGAGGATACTGGGGTTATGGTAGCTAGCTGTTACCATAACAATGATATCCCTCTTCAAAGTGCCGATGTACATCAGCGCCAATCAATGCTGCCAATCAGTTGTGCTAATTAGTGCCACATACCAGTGCCAATCAGTGCCACCTATCAGTACTGCCCATCAGTGCACTGTGAGCAGGGATGGGGGAGATTAACTCTGTAGTCAGGCACATTGTTCATGGGGGAGGGGGGGGGCAGCCTGGTGGGGCACAACTGAAATCTGTTGATGTTTATTAATGCTACATGCCAATCTTTAGTATAATGGGCAATATATTTAATAAACTACTGGAGGTAAAATTTAAAAAAGTGTCAGTGAAAGGCCTGCCACTAAGCACTGATATGTGTTCCCACATCTCAAAAAAAGTATTGTGCTAACTTTCTTATCAATGAAATAACAATTATGGTGGAATCCTCAAATGTATGGAAATCTCAATTAACTTCAATATTACCACAATACCAGTCTCTGTGAATGGATAAACATTCCCATAGACACACTCCTAATCCTTGTGGACAGCCTTCCCAGAAGAGTTGAAGCTGTTATGGCTGCAAAGGGTGGGCCAACTCAATATTGAACCCTACGGACTAAGACTGAGATGCCATTGAAGTTCATGTGCGTCCAAATACTTTTGACAGTATAATGTGTGTGTGTATGTATGTATGTATGTATGTATATATATATATATATATATATATATATATATATATATATATATATATATATATACACACACACAGTCAGGTGCATACATATTGGGACATCGACACAATTCTAATCTTTTTGGCTCTATACACCACCTAAATGGATTTGAAATAAAACGAACAAGATGTGCTTTAACTGCAGACTTTCAGCTTTAATTTTAGGGTATTTACATACAAATCCGGTGAACGGTGTAGGCATTACAACAGTTTGTATATGTGCCTCTTACTTTTTAAGGGACCAAAAATAATGGGACAGATTAGCAACATTCGTCAAACTTTCACTTTTTAATACTTGGTTGCAAATCCTTTGCAGTCAATTACAGCCTGAAGTCTGGAACACATAGACATCACTAGACTCTGAGTTTCATCCCTGGTGATGCTCTGCCAGGCCTCTACTGCAACTGTATTCAGTTCCTGCTTGTTCTTGGGGCATTTTCCCTTCAGTTTTGTCTTCAGCAATTGAAATGCATGCTCAACTGGATTCAGGTCAGGTTATTGACTTGGCCATTGCGTAACATTTCACTTCTTTCCCTTAAAAAACTTGTTGGTTGCGTTTGCAGTATGATTCGGGTCATTGTTCATCTGCACTGTGAAGCACCGTCCAATGAGTTCTGAAGCATTTTGCTGAATATGAGCAGATAATATTGCCTGAAACACTTCAAAATTCATCCTGCTGCTTTTGTCAGCAGTGACATCATCAATAAATACAAGAGAACCAGTTCCATTGGCAGCCATACATGCCCACGCCATGACACTACCACCACCATGCTTCACTGATGAGGTGGTATCCTTTGGATCATGATCAGTTCCTTTCCTTCTCCATATTCTTCTCTTCTCACCACTCTGGTACAAGTTGATCTTGGACTCATCTGTCCATAGGATGTTGTTCCAGAACTGTGAACGCTTTTTTAGATATTTGGCAAACTCTAATCTGGCCTTCCTGTTTTTGAGGCTCAGCAATGATTTACATCTTGTGGTGAACCCTCTGTATTCACTCTGGTGAAGTCTTCTCTTGATTGTTGACTTTGACACACATACACCTACCTCCTGGAGAGTGTTCTTGATCTGGTCAACTGTTGTGAAGGGTGTTTTCTTCACCAGGGAAAGAATTCTTCGGTCATCCACCACAGTTGTTTTCCGTGGTCTTCCGGGTCTTTTGGTGTTGCTGAGCTAACCGGTGCGTTCTTTCTTTTTAAGGATGTTCCAAACAGTTGATTCGGCCACACTTAATGTTTTTGCTATCTCTCTGATGGGTTTGTTTTGTTTTTTGAGCCTAATGATAGACATGTGCACACTGAAATATTTTGTATCGGAATTTCGTTTTCGTCCGAAAAATAAATATATTTAGTTACTCCCGAAATTCGTTTTTATTTATCTTGTCTTGTTAAAAAATGCATTCGTCCAAAAATCTGAAATAATTAAGGTTGAATCTGTCATTGAAGGCTTATGGTGTCTGTCGAATGTTCTAAGAAGATTCGACGGAGCATCGAAACTGCACGGCGTTGCAATCGTACATTTCCAGTCGAATGTTCCGCCTACGAGGTATTGTAGAATACTAATGTTGTATGACACTAGTAATAATTATATTTATTATTATTACTAGTCAACCAACATTAGAATTCTTCTATAGCTTATGGGCGGAGCATTTGACCATAAATGTCAACTCACAGCGACTGCTTCGTCGAATATTCATGTCAAATCTTTTCTCTCTATGTCAAATAATCTTGGACTAATAGAGTTAGGTTAGGCACATTCAACCTTTTTTGCTATTGTCTCTATAATGTGGAATCTCTTCTCTCTATGTCAAATCTTTTCTCTCTATGTAGAATAATCTTAGACTAATAGAGCTAAGGTTAGGCATATTCGACCACAGGTTCGATGGACACAGATTTCTATTGTCAGCGTCATGTCACATCTCCTAGCTATATCGAACTGTTGTCACAACGAAAACGAAAATAAAGCATTTGTTTATGTCGGATCTTTTCGGTTTTTGGATTCTGCACGTTAAACGATAACGAAAATACCTGAAATTCGGACAAAAATGCATTTGGATGAAAACGAATGCACATGTCTACGTAATGATGACTTGCTTCACTGATAGTGACAGCTCTTTGGATCTCATATTGAGAGTTGACAGCAACAGATTCCAAATGCAAATAGCACACTTTAAATAAACTCTGGACCTTTTATCTGCTCCTTGTAAATGGGATAATGAGGGAATAACACACACCTGGCCATGGAACAACTGAGCAGCCAATTGTCCCATTACTTTTGGTTCCTTAAAAAGTGTGAGGCACATATACAAACTGTTGTAACTCCTACACCGTTCACCTGATGTGGATGTAAATACCCTCAAATTAAACCTGAAAGTCTGCAGTTAAAGCACATCTTGTTTGATTAATTTCAAATCCACTGTTGTGGTGTGTATGTATGTATGTGTATATATATATATATATATATATAAAATGTGTTTTACCTCTGGGGTATACACTCTAATTCAAAGGGCTGCACACACCTATGGCTCCATCCATCTTCCCATCAACTCTGACCAGCTTCCCTGTCCCTGCTGAAGAAAAACATCCCCACAACATGATGATGCTACCACCATGTTTCACTGTGGGGATGGTGTGTTCAGGGTGAAGTGCAGTGATCGTTTTCCATCACAAATGGCGTTTTTGCTTTTAGGCCAAGAAGTTAAATTTTGGTCTCATCTGACCAGAGCACTTTCTACATGTTTGCTGTGGTCCCCAACATGGCTTCTTGCATACTGCAAACAGGAATAACAATGGCTTTCTTCTTGGCACTCCTCCATTACAGCCAGATTTGTGGAGTGCATAACTACTGCCATGTACAAACGGTCAGACGTTCCGGCAGAAAAGGTCAGACGGAATCATTTAATCAGATATTCCAATCGTGTGTGGGCTTCATTGGACTTTTTCTTTCGAAAATTCTGGTGGACCTACAAATAGAACATGTTTTAAATCTTTCCGACGGAATCGATTCCTATCGGGAAACCCATTGTCTGTATGCTATTCCGACAGACCAAAAACTACGCAAGGGCAGCTATTGGCTACTGGCTATTGAACTTCCTTTTTCTAGTCCCGTCGTACGTTATCGCGTACTAAATGAACGGACTTTGGTGGGATCGTGTGTAGGCAATTCCGTTTTCAGAAGAACTCAGTCGGAAAGACCGTCGGAGTTTATTCTGATGGAAAAAAACGGTTGTGTGTATGCAGCATTATACTTGTCCTGTGGACAGATTCTCCCACTTGAGCTGTGGATCTCTGCAGCTTCTCCAGAGTTACCATGGGCCTCTTGGCTGCTTCTCTGATTAATGCTCTCCTTGCCCTGCCTGTCAATTCAGGTGGACAGCCATGTCTTGGTAGGTTTGCAGTTGAGCCATACTCTTTCCATTTTTGGATGATGGATTAAACAGTGCTCTGTGAGCAGTTCAAAGCTTGGGATATTTTTTTTTATAACATAACCCTACTTTAAACTTCACATCATTATCTCTTCCTTGTCTGGTGTGTTCCTTGGCCTTCATGATGCTGTTAGTTGACTAAGGTATTCTAACAAACCTCTGAGGGCTTTGCAGAACAGCTGTATTTATACTGAGACTAAAATACATACAGGTAGACTCTATTTACTAATTAGGTGACTTCTGAAGGCAATTGGTTCCACTAGATTTTAGTTAGGGGTATCAAAGTAAAGGGGGCTGAATACAAATGCACGCCACACTATTCAGATATTTATTTGTAAGTAATTTTAAAAAACATTTTTCATTTTTCCTTCCACTTCACAATTATGTGCTACTTTGTGTTGGACTATTACATAAAATCCCAATAACATTTATTTCTGTTTTTGGTTGTAATATGACAAAATGGGGAAAATTTCAAGGGGTATGAATATTTTTTCAATTCACAATGTTCACATGAGGGGTCTTCAGAAAGTTTCTGTGAGAAACTTGCCATTCACTTTCATTCAGATTTTTTTTTCTCATGTCTGGAGAATAATTGGTCAGTCCAAGTCTGATGCAGAAGTCTATCATGAAGGCAGAACAACTGGTACTGTAGGCTAACTTGCTTGATTATTTTTAGGTCTGGCTCTCTGGTCTGCATTCTGGCCCAGCTGGCTAGGTTAAGTTCTGGCCCGCTAAGTGGTAGGTAGGGCATTGTACACAAGTCAGTAGTTTGTAGAGCAAAGTACAGGGGGCAACAGTTTGTAGGACATTGTATAAGGGTCAGTGGTCTTAGAGCAGAAATGTTACCGCTGCACTCAGAGTAAACAGGGGAAGTGGAGGTGACACATTACTGTCTGTTTTGTTGTGGCCCCCCTCATCCATCTCATGTGATGCCACATACAAGCACCTGGGATGGATGGTAGTGGAGGACCAGCAGGGATCAATGCAGTATACTTAAGTATGTTGCATCCTGGTATCACTCTGGAAATAGGGGAGGAGGACATCAGATGGAGGGTCGTCTAGTTAAGGATACAAACTACCTGTCTTCTGCCTGCAAGCAATAGATTGTCGACCACCACTCAAGAGCGAGAGCAGGTAGATGACACTAGCAGTGTTCTGGCTGTTGGACGTTAGTAATATGTTAAAACAAATTCCAGGACTGTTGAGCATTATGGTTTTAGGTACCAAAGGATTTGTATTTCTCTCAGGCCAAGATTTACACAGCCCTGCAAGATAACAGAGCTGCAAGACTTTTTCTCTACTGCAGTTCAGCAACACACCTGCCCCATCCCCTGGTGAGTGAACAGTAAAGTAAAAGCAGGCTGAGGAGGTCATCTCTTTCCCTCATGTCATCATGTTCCTGATCTGCCCCTCTCCCAGTATGAGTGCTGTGGTACAAGGAATCACAAACGGCTGGCACCATATCAAATTAATTTGGGTTGCATATGCATTTTTGGGACAAGGTAGCATGTTCTCTTTGTAGCCTACATCCTCCTCTCCCATTAATACTTACATTCCCTGCTCTTTGCGAGCTGATGCCCTTGTAAAATCATGTTTTTATTGCTGTATTATGCACAGCTTTAAAGCTCCGACTCCATGAACAGAAAGCTACATAGGGTTGCTACTCCACTTTTCCTGGATCCTATTCAAAGTGGCCACACCAGTTTGGATATTTTCTTGATGACTAAAAAAATGAATGTCCAAAGTCTTGGACACAAGGGAGTATGTTTGTTTTTCTGTGTTGTCCTGGTGACTACCACAAGGACTGAAATTAGAAAAAAATCACAAATTTTGAGTTGGCATTGGAATAGGAATACATGGGAAATCATATAATAGACACCTTTTCAATTTAAAACTGTCTAATGCTGGCCATATATTATACAATTTTCTTTTAGACTTGTCAAAACGATATAATAAATTATTCCCACAATCTGTCTCAGTGATTTCAACATCCCTGCTAATACAAACACTCCTGCTACTTCTAAACTTCTTAGTCTAACCTCTTTGACCTGAAGCAATGGGAACAGGCTTCTACTCACTCTGATGGCAACACCCTTGACCTTGTATTCTTCTACCTATGCACTCCATGCAACTTCTCCAACAATCCTTTTCCTTTCTCTGACCACCAACTTATTAGTTTCTCTCTCTCCCTGTCTTTCCCTCCAATCGCCTAACCATCATCTGTAGAAACTTTCGCCACTTCCATCTACAATAAATCCCTGTCCTCCACCATGGACAAGCTCGCTCCCCTCACTACACGCAGAATAAGGCCTCGACCCCTACAACCCTGGCAAACAGATGACACGAGAATTCTCAAAAAACGTAGTTGCGCTCTTGAGTGTCTGTGGCACAAGACTAATGCCGCGTACACATGACCAGACTTTCTGGCAGAAAAGGTCAGACGGAATCATTTCATCGGCTATTCCGATCGTGTGTTGGCTTCAGCTGACTTTTTTTTTTTTTTTCAAAAAGTCTGATGGACCTAGAAATAGAACATGTTTTAAATCTTTTCGATGGAATCAATTCCTATCAGGAAAACTGTTCGTCTGTATGCTAGTCTGACGGACCAAATATGATGCAAGGGCAGCTATTGGCTATTGGCTACTGGCTATTGAACTTACTTTTCTAGTCCCGTCATATGTCATCATGTTCGAAACGAATGGACTTTGGTGTGATTGTGTGTAGGCAAGTCCGTTCGGTCGGAACTCTGTCGGAATCTCCGTCGGAAAGACTATCAGAGTTTATTCTGATGGAAAGTCCGGTCATGTGTACGCGGCATTAGTCTCTCAAAGACTTTAACCAATACAAATCTGCCCTCCAAAAATACTATTCTTTCCTCCACACTGCCAAGCAGACCTATTTTACAACTTTTATTAACACCTTCTCATCCAGTCCCCATAAACTCCCCCATAAATTCTTCTCTATCGTCAACTCTCTACTTCGTCCTCCACCCACTGACTCATTCGCTGCCCAGGAGATTGTTAATCACTTCAAAAACAAGATTGATACATTCCGTGGTGAAATCTCCACTCTACAGGTATTTCCTCCAGTTAAGACCCCATGTCAACAGGTACAATTGACACTCCCCTTATTCAAATCTGCTACTACAAATTTGCTAAACTCCTTTCTAACACCCACCTAACCACCTATCCTCTGGACCATATTCCGTCTCAAATACTACAGTCGCCCTCTGACTCTATCCTACACTCTCTAACCCACATCTTCAATCTCTCCCTCACCTCTGGCATCTTCCCCAATGCTCTAAAACATGCATTGGTCATCCCCATACTTAAAAAGCCGTCCTTGGACCCTACCAATCTTAACAACCTATGCCCTATCTCCTTGCTCCCCTTTTCCCCTAAACTCCTTGAACACCTGGTTTACAACCAACTGAGTGACCACCTCATTAAGAATAACCTTCTTGATCCCCTTCAATCTGGATTTCGCCCTCAACACTTCACAGAAACTGTTCTTTTAAAACTCAAACTTAAAATGACCTACTAACTGCAAAAACCAATGGACACTATTCTGTACTCCTACTTCTGTACCTTTCAGCTGCCTTTGACACGGTTGACCACCCCCTCCTCATAAAAAACTTTACTCCCTTGGTCTCCGTGACTGTGCTCTTCAGTGGCTCTCATCCTACCTATCTCAACACACCTTCGGTGTCACTTACAATTCTACTTCCTCCACTCCTCTTCCCTTCTCAGTCGGGGCCCCCCAAGGTTCTGTTCTTGGACCTCTTTTATTTTCAATCTACTCCTCTTTCCTCTTTTCTCTTTTCTAGGTCAGCAGCTTTCAATATCATTTCTATGCTGACGACACCCAAATCTATCTCTCCACCCCTCAACTCACCCCATCAGCCTCCTCACTCAACACAAACTTACTAACAGACATATCTATTTGGATGGCACACCACTTCCTCAAACTCAGCTTGTCCAAAATTAAGCTTATAATATTTCCTCCCCCACGTGCTACTTCCCCTGACTTCTCTGTCGAGAGCAATGGCACAACCATCCACCCATCCCCACATGTCAGCATGGTAGGTGTTATCCTGGACTCTGACTGGCTGGACTCTTGCCTTGACTACTGCAACTCCTCCTCATTGGCTTACCTTTAAATAGACTATCCTCCCCTTCAGTCCATCATGAATGCTGCTGCCAGACTCATCCACCTTACAAACTGCTCATTGTCTGCTACCCCTCTCTGCCAATCCCTCCATTAGCTGCCACTCGCCCAACAAATTAAATTCAAAATACTAACAATATGTTACAAAGCCATCCACAGCTCACCCAGCCAGCTACACCCAATTACATCACTAGCCTAGTCTCAAAATACCTCCCAAGAACTCCTGCTCTCTAGCTCCCTCATCACCTCTTCCCATATCCGCCTCCAGGACTTCTCCCGAGCCTCGCACATCCTCTGGAATTCCCTACCCCAATCTGTCAGACTGTCTCCAAATGTATTCACTTTTAGGCGATCCCTGAAAACTTTCCTCTTCAGAGAAGCCTATCCTGCCTCCATCTAACAACTGCAATATTTTCTCCCTCATCCCCCACAGCTATTACCCTTTTGTATAACTTGACCCTCCCTCCTAGATTGTAAGCTCTAATGAGCAGGGCTCTCTGATCCCCCCCCCCCCCCCGCTTTGAATTGTATCGTAATTGTACTGTCTGCCCTAATTTTGTAAAGCACTGTGCAAACTGACGGCGCTATATAATATGAGGTCAAACCTAAACCCTTTTAATTTGTATGCAGTTAGGCAGGCTCTTGCACTACATATTTGAAGATAAATCTAAAGGAAATTGAATAAGAAAATTGTATAATGTATGACCAGCGTAAGAGTATTTTCCTTGCTTTTGAGCATTTTTGGCTTTGAATATAGGTCAAACACAGGTTTTGAGTTATTGCTATCCTACCTATATCGCAGTCTTTGTCCAAACTGTATTCTGTATTTTATGGCTCATTTAAAAAAATTTAAGCCACAATATGGATCCTTTGGTGTCCTACAGACATAATGAAATGGAGACAACTCTGTAATTGGAGGAGATCTGGTGACACAACTTTGATAGGTCAAGTGGCTGGGCTCTTTAATTTTATTAGCACTTCACTAATTTGGAGTCTTGCAACCAGCTTAGCACATTTGTAAAGAGCATTACTATGTCTTATAGATTTGCACTTTTTTCCCCTTTAAAACAACATCATGGCTATGGTAAGGTCATACTGCCTCTTTATGAACTTCCTCCATAGTGTATGCTTGAAACCACAGTGGAAAAAAAGAAAATAATACTAAATAGTATTGTATCCCTTCTTGTATCAAATGGTTTTAATTCTTCTAAAGTCATGGAATAGCATATAGGAAAATCCTTCATAGATATATGATGATTTTCTCTAAATTCATTTTTTGCTCCAGACCAAAACAGACCTCCTCCTTTCCTTAACAAAATTGATTATCATGTTATTGCAATTTATTTCGTAAGAGTAATGCAGTTTTTTGTTATTTTTCTCTGCC
Source organism: Lithobates pipiens (assembly GCF_037356315.1). Taxonomy (NCBI): domain Eukaryota; kingdom Metazoa; phylum Chordata; class Amphibia; order Anura; family Ranidae; genus Lithobates; species Lithobates pipiens. The sequence goes on from NW_027507903.1 coordinate 149,728,677, forward strand.
AACCCACCCATGACATTTGCCCCTCATCTGGGTAATTGGTCTGATGAAAAAAATTATCTGATGAAAAAAAAAAAGTTTACAAAATCTTCCAAGATCTCAAGAAATAAAGGCTTTATTTATATCCAATAAACATGAGTAATGTCATACACTGCATGCACTATTTGAGAAGCAAACATCATACACCTAATCTCATACATATGCTGTATGATATTAAACACATCTGTTGAAAAAAAGAGACTTACCCAAGACCTCACAAGATCTCCCTGCAAGTCTTTGTTGATGGGGCACCTGTGAGGCCAGGTCTATGTCTCCAAAAGGCCAGGAAGTAGATACAACTAAAATTTATGGAGTAAATGTTTTTCTTTAATTTTGAATGAAAGATGTGCATTGAAGGGTGTGTCCCCCTGTTTTTTTCTTCTATAGGAGAAAGGTCCACTTTAAAACATAATTAAATTGTAATCCATTGATATCTTTGTGAAATGCTGTGGAAACACTGACAATTGTTTAAGCAAGCGCCAGACGAGCCAGTTATACAATAAGCATCAGCTAGCAGGCGTTTGAAATTATTATACTGATGCAAAGTAAGAGTAGACTGGATATAGTATGTTGCCCCCACCCCTGTTCCATTGGCTGGTTGTCTTGTCTGGCTCCTCCAGAGATAACACATAGTGCTGTACTGTATAACTTAAACCACCTTTGTGCTATGCTGAATAGGACAATAAAACAAAAGACCCACTCACCAAACAGAAGGATAAGATGAACATAGTGACATAGAAACCTCTGAAGTTGGAATCATGAGGACAGCAGTTAAAGGAAACTTACAATAAAATACAGAGGCTGTTAATTCTTACTTACTTGTGAAAAAAAAAAAAGCGTTGTATGGCTGTCTGGCTTCAAAACGTTTTTTAAAACACTGGGGCTGATTTACTAAAGGCAAATAGGCTGTTTACTTTGCAATGGAATTGTATCTTAGCTTAGTAGTAGCGGTAAGAATTCACTTTGCAAAGAATATTCAGTCACATAAAAGATTAGAAATAGTATTTGTTTTGTTTGCACATTATTGGAATATGAAAGTCAGCAGAGCATCACCAAGTAAGGCAACATGCAAAGTTACATAGTTACATTTGGTTGAAAAAAGTCCATCCAGTTCAACCAACAGAAGAAAAAAAAACCACACAAATAGAAACTTCCATATACACTATAGAATACCCACAGTTGATAACAGAGGAAGGAAAAAAACCTCAAAGAAGCATGATAAAATTTTCTCCAGCGGGGGGGGGGGGGGGGATGCTTCCGGATCCTCCATGAGGCAATTAGATATTCCCTGGATCAGCTTTACCAATACATATTAGTATTCAGTTATATTATGTGCATTTTGGTACAAATCCATGCCGTTCTTAAAACAATACACTGAGCTGGTCAGATCCAGCTTTTGAAGGGAGATTATTCCATATTTTATTTTCACTGTTCTTACTCTGAAAAAGTCTTTCCATATTTGGAGATTAAATCTCCATTCCTTCAGACGCAAAGAGTGCCCCCTTGACCTCCGTGATGACCTAAAAGTGAATAACTCTACACCAAATTCTCTATATGGCCCACTTATGTATTTATACATGTTGATCATAATCACCCCCCTTTATCTTCTCTTCCCCAGAGGGAAAAAATTTGGTGCCTCTAATCTTTCCTCATAGCTGAGCTCCTCCATGCCTCTTATCAGTTTGGTTTCCCTTCTCTGCAATTTCTCCAGTTCTCTGATATCCTTTTTATGAACTGGTGCCCAAACCTGAACTGCATATTCCAGATGAGGTCTTATTAATGATTTTTACAGGGGTAAAATGATCTCTCTCTCTCTCTCTCTCTTTCTCTCTAGTGTATATACCTCTTTTAATAAAAGATAGGTTTTTGCTCACTTTGGAAACTGCTGTTTGGAATTGCATGCTATTAAGTTTAATCTACCAGGACACCCATATCATTCTCCAACATGGATTCCCTCAGTTGTACTCCCCGTAGCATGTATGATGCATGCATATTCTTAGCCCCCAAGTGCATAACTTTACATTTATAAACATTAAACCTCATTTGCCACACAATTGCCCAATTAAACAGAATCTAAGCATACATGTACTATGTCCACAGACACTCCTTTTTGTGTATGGTTTTGCTCACCTCCTCATAAAAAGAAATCAGATTTGTTTGGCAATTTCTGTCTTTCATGAATCCATGCGGTCTATTACGTAACCCCTTCCCAACCAGCCGCCGCAGTTATACAGCGGCAGGATGGCTCGCCTGCGCAAGCCATCATAGCTTTACATTGGCTCTTTAAGACGCTGTAGCGATGACTGCCGGGCACCTGCGATTGCTTGTGACAGAGCGAGAACTGGGATCTGTGTTTGTAAACACACAAATCCCAGTTCTGTCAGTGGAGAGGAGACAGATCGTGTGTTCCTACTAAGTAGGAACAATGATCTCTCTCCTCCCCTAGTCAGCCACCTTTCCCCCACAGTTAGAACACATTTAACCCCCTGATCGCCCCTAGTGTTAACCCCTTCCCTGCCAGTGATATTTATACAGTAATCAGTGGCTATTTTTAGCTCTGATAGCTGTATAAATGTCACTGGTCCCAAAAAAGTGTTGCAGTCCCAATAAAAATCGCAGATCATTACTAGTAAAAAAAAATAATAATAATAAAAATGCCATAAATCTATCCCCTATTTTGTAGAAGCTATAACTTATGCTCAAACCAATCAGTATACGCTTTATTATGATTTTTTTTTACTGAAAATATGTAGAAGAATACATATCGGCCTAAACTGATGAAGACTTTTTTTTATTCTATTTTTTTGGGATATTTATTATAGCAAAAAGTACAAGATATTGTGTTTTGTTTTGTTTTTTTTAATTGACGGGTTTTTTTTTGTTTTATAGCACAAAAAATTTAAACCACAGAGGGGATCAAATGTCACCAAAAGAAAGCTTTATTTGTAGGGAAAAATTACATGAATTTTGTTTGGATACAATGTACAACGCACAACTGTCAGTTAAAGCAATGCAGTGCCGTATCGCAAAAAATGGCCTGGTCAGGAAGGGGGTAAATTCTTCCAGGGCTGAAGTTGTTAAAATGATTTTTTCTAGCAAAATCACATCTGTGCGCTCTTGTATTCAACTCTCCAGTAGCTTCCCAACTATAGAGGTTAAAGTAACAGATCTATAGTTACTTGGTAAATATTTTGACCCCTTTTTGGATATAGGCACCATATTGGCCTTAGGCCAATCCAGTGGTACTATGTACAGTCATTAAAGAATTCCTAAAAATTAGAATCAAGGCCTTGAAACGACAGAGCTCAATTATTTTAGGACCCATGGGTGGATGCCACCTGGTCCAGGTGCATTATTCACCTTTATTCTGTCTAAATATTACTAGACCATATCACTTTTGAGCCATTGTGGATTTGGGTCTGTGTCAATATCATCACCATTATGGACATGAGCTCCCTCATGCTTCTTTGTATACACAGAGCTGAAGAAAGTATTTAATAAATTCGACCTTCTCTCTTCTCATTCACCCCCTCTAGATTATTTTGTAAAGGGCCTACATGCTCAGACCTGATATTTTTACTATTCATATATTTGAAGATTTTCTGGGGGTTTGTCCTACTATCTTTTGCAATCTGTAGTTCCTTTTGAGTTTTTGTGGCCTTGATTTCCTTTTTACATATTCTGTTATATTCTTTAATGTTTAAATTATGATAATGTTCCTTCAATTTTTAGTTTTTTAAAATTTAAAAGCTCTTTTGTTCTTATTTATAGCTTTTTTTTTTTACTTTGTCCATGAGCCACATACATTTAAAAGGTTAAAAATAAAACCTATTGCCCATGGGAATATAGTTTACAGTGTGTTCGCATATAGTCCTTTTGAAGAAGTCCCATTTCTGTTCTGTGTTCATCTATGCCAATATTCCCTCCCAGTCTAAGTTTTGGAGAGCAGCCCCCATCCTTGGAAAATGTGTTTTTCTAAAGTTAGGTGTTTTTATCTTTCCAGTATGTGCTTGTTGTTTACAGATGTAAATGATGTTATGGTCATTGCTACCCAGATGGCCCTTTATTTGAACATTAGTAATAAGCTCTGCATGGTTAGAGATTACCAAATCCAGTAGAGCATCATTTCTAGTTGGGGGCTCTATGAACTGTACCAAAAAATTGTCATAGTAATAGGTTTATAAATTTTTGCCTTTTAACTGTTCCAGCAGTGCTATTACTCCAGTCAATTTCAGGGTAGTTAAAATCCACCATTATCAACACTGTGCCAGCCCTTTCTATCTGTGCTAGGAGCAGAGTCTCCACCTCCTCATTAACACTCAGTGGCCTATAACAAACTCCAATGATTAACTTTATAGTACGCACACCCATATGCAGTTCCATCTATAATACTTCAGCATCATCACACTTGCTTTGTGATCACTTCACACAGAGACACTCTACCAACTTGCTTTTTACATTTTACCCTCTCTCCCCAAAAGAGAGCATTGCCAGGAATGTTAGTTGCACAGTCATATGAAGAATGAAGCCAAGATTTAGCAATGCCAATTAAATCATAGCATTCTTCGTGCACCAAATCCTCCAGCTCCACTATTTTGTTTGGCAGACATCTGGTATTGGTGAAAAAACACTTTAATTCATTGTCATATTTTGCACATGTATTTTGCATATTTTTTGTAGTACAAATAGTACCATTTACAATGGTTGCTTCCATTTCTAGGTGAATTAACTTTCTAGTTATTCAACCTCCCAAAATCAAGGTTACTGTAACATCAACCCATTAAGATCAGGAAAGTCAGAGCTCCTGGTGTGCATATTTGTTTCAGGTTAATTACTGTATAGGACAGAAGCCATTGGATCAGCATGGCAGTGAAGACACTAGTATTTTTTCAAAGGAATGGTGAGCCATGACATTCTCCATACTTCATCAGTGTGAGTTTGTAGATGTAAGCCCCACTGCCTGACATTTAATTTGCTAAAGCTCTGTGCATCAAACAAGTACCAAATACTGATTTGTATCCTTTGTTGCACCCTAAGCAGGTCATAGATGTAAAATCTACAGTTGCGGGAAAGAAAATTACTTGATAACCCCATCAACACAATTCGTGCTGAAAGGGAAATCCCTCCCGTGGAATCATTGTGTTCTTCCAGCCAGGGGCAGAGAAAGCCATCTCCACCAGGAGCACACAGTGACTAAAACGGGTAACACAGCCGCTACCAATAATCACATATAAAACCCAACAGACTGATTATACCCAAGTTGATTGATTGATCGACTTGGATAAATTCAACCTGCCTATACATGGTTTGAAACTCAGCCAGTTCCTGCTGAAACGGCCGATATTCCAACCACCTGTGGCCAGCTTTAGTGCTGCTAATCTGTTGCAACCTTTTTAGCCACTTTGTGTCTAAATACCCTTGCTCCAGCTCAGGCTGGATATTATCGCTCTGTACTAGCTTCCGGATAGTGATGTTTGTAGGCCATGCCTAAGCAATGTGTGTTGGTACAGTCGCTTATAGTTACCAGCAGGCTGCATGGGAAATGGTGACAGCTTGGCATTATTATTGGGAGACTTATATCATAATGGAAAATGCCTGAACGAGAACCTTCATAGCAGGATAGATAAGCTTTAAGGCACCCTTACAGTATTATACAGGAAAAAAAAACCTATCCATGGCGCCTCCTTATATCCGATTAGAGATTTGTGCACCCATCATTGTATCTAATTGGTCATATAATACCCTCTGAAAGAGACGACCCGGCTTTTTGTTATTTGTGATGAAAGGGGTATATTATGTGTAGTGGGCATATCATTTAAATGAATAAGATAATGTAATAATATGTGTACTAAGTAAGCAACATAGACAGAACATTTTGTTCAAAGTAATGTTTAGAAATGTGCTTTCATGTGAAATGTATGGATAGAAAACTTAAAACATGTGCAGAGCTTTTCTGTCTTATATCAGATTCCCTAAACAGAACATTTTACCCAACAACTTTTCTTTGGTTAAAATAATGTTCCTAACCTACAACATATAATCCACTGCTTCCAGCTATTTTGCTATAGATGATGATGCACAGTTAGTAAACAAATGTGGCAAACAGGGCAAAATGAATCTGTTCAGGTTCAGTTTATAAACTGCTTTGCAAGGTATGATCTAAGTTTGCAAATTCTAATGAAGTCTAATGGTGGGTGAATCTTGTTATTCAATTCTGGTCATTTGTAGGATTAATAAGAAAGGGACATGTACCAATAGCAAAAAAAAAAACAACTCAACTCAATAGGTTCAAAAGAAAGGGAAGAGAGACACTGGGCAAAAAGTGTTATCATCCTAAATCAATAAATGACTATAGCATGGTAAAAAAACAGGGACTTTCAAGAATGGAACCCAAGGATACAGATATAAGACTTGCATTTAACCACTTCCCACCCGGCCAATGCGTATATACGGCCGGGTGGGAGCCGCCTGCTCCTGATAGGACGTTTGGGAACGTCATTCAGGAGCAGCGGGATCGCGCGCGCGCGCGCCCGCGCAGCGGCGCGATCCCGATGTGCTCGTGTCACCCGGACACGGCACATCTCAGATCGGCAGGAGGGCTCTGTGATTGGCCCTCCTGATCACATGACGGCCGTGTCCAATCACGGCCGTCATGTGATGTAAACAAACAGCCGGTTGCTAGGCAATCGGCTCTCCTCTCCTCACACGGAAGTCACCGCTGAGGAGAAGAGAGCAGATCGCTGCAGCCGGCTGATGATCAGTGAGTATGGGCTGCTTTTTACAGCTTTTTACTCACTGATCATCAGTGTAGTGTACACACACAACACACCACACAGTACAAACACAGTCCCCACATATGTCCCCAAAACACACATGTCCCCAAAACATACATGTCCCCAAATAATAAAAACACATGTCCCTAATAATAAAAACATGTCCCCCACATATGTCCCACTAAAATCACATGTCCCAATGATTATCTGCACACATATGTACGTGATCACCTGCACACATATGTACATGATCATTTGCGTACATATGTCCGTGATCACACAAACCAATTATTATACACTTAACGGAATTTTTTTTACCAAAAACATGTAGCAGAATACATTTTGGCTTAAATTTATGACAAAATTTGATTTTATTGGATTTCTTTTCAAATAGAAAAAAGAAAATATAGTTTTTTTTCCAAATTTCCGCTATTTTTGCGCTTATATCGCAAAAAAAAAAAAAACGGAGTCGTGAATAAATAACACCAAAATAAAGCTCTATTTGTGCGAAAAAAATGATAACAATTTCATTTGGGTACAGTGTAGCATGACCGCGCAATTGTCACTGAAAGAGCGAGAGCGCTGAAAGCTGAAAATTGGGCTGGGAAGGAAGGGGGTGAAAGTGCCCTGTATTGTAGTGGTTAATAAACATAGTTTACAATTTATTAGTTACATCATACAAAAGGCTTTTTTGGGTAGTTTTAAAAACAATGCTTTTATAAGGAGACACTAAACCTGCTTTGTCCAATGAAAGTATCAGCCGGAACAGATCTAAAAACCATGGGCGGGCCTCTTCTTAACAAATTAAAGCTCTGGTCAGTCCGAGCTACAGTACTAACGATCCAACATTAGTACAGCAATCTCCCCTGCTGAGCTATTGTGTTCTAACACAAGGCCCCACCCCCCGGCATAACACTCTGATCATTACTCTTAGCCATTGGTCCCACCAAGCCCGCTTCGCCGGCTTCTGTCGGACCAGCTGACATGCACACAAGCTAAATGTCAGCTGGTTTTTATTGAACCCCCCAATGTCTCCCGCCATTCGTCCAATGTGTACTAGGCATTAGGCCCCTTGCACACAGGCAGCATAGTTTACTGATATTTACTGAGGAACTTGTGACGATTGTGTGCAAGGGGCCAAAAATTTTGTAAAGAGCTGAGCAGGGCTGGACTGGGACAAAAATTTGGCCCTGGACTTCATCCAGACCGGCCCACTTTAATTTTGCAAACACAGTATATAAACTGTACGCAATTGCGCAAAAAAGCCCCTACAGAGCCCCCCTTACATCAGGGTCCCAGAGAGCCCCTCCTTACATCAAGGTCCCCAGAGAGCCCCTCTTACATCAGAGTCCCCAGAGATCATCCGCCTTACATCAGGGTCCCTAGAGAGCCAACCCCTTACATCCGGGTCCCCACAGAGCCCCCCCCCTTACATCTGGGTCTACAGAGAGCCCCTCCTTACATTAGGATCACCAGAAAGAGGGCAGGTAGTGGGCCGGGACCCTGTGGTTGGGGACTCCTGGACTGACTCGGGGCTATGGGCCCCAGATTCAGGGCTATAGCCCCAAAAGTCCCCCCCCCCCCCAGCGATGCCACTGGCTGTCATTGAAACCGGCCCACTGAGCCATCGGCCCACCGGGAAACTCCCTATAGTCCCTATGGCCAGTACATGCCTGGAGCTGAGTAATGTTGAGTAAAGATGCGCAAGTATATCTACAAGTAAAATTCTTCTTCATTGCCAGCTATTGTAATATACTCATTTATACTCGCGTAAACATGCCTATAGACACGTATGCGAGTAAATTACTCCACACAAATGAAAATGTTTGTTTTACTGCTTTTAAACGCTGTTTTACTGATCTTTACTCAGCTGTGTGCAATGTCCCATAGACTACAATGCATCTAATTTTAGAATAGTAAAAAACTCAGCATTTTTTACTCTTGTGTGCAAAAGGCCTGAAGCAACTATAGCTTGGTAAAATTAGCAAGTGGTACAGGATTTGATAGCATCACTTTATTATTGCAATGCTGCAAAAAAAAATAAAAAATTAGAAGAATGTCTTAATTTTAGGCCTGGCGTCACTGTATTATTTTTGGAAGTCAATAGAATGCCTAGCTTTTATTTATACCAGATCAGAAGTATTTCTTTATTCCCTCTTCTCTAGCCCTTTTGGTCATTGTTGACAGGCCATGCAGTGCTTTATTGTAAAAAATATAATAATGTAATTGCACATAAATTTATAAATAAACTAATTTTTTTAAATAAATTCATAACTTCAGGATTTGTACCAACAGCTATGTTAGCAGCAAACCCAAACCTAATTTGTATTGGCAAATAAGTTTGGGACTATTCCTAGACACAAGCAAGAAAATAGAAGCAAATGTGAATTATTTCCAATAGTGACCAATCAGATAATCAGATTTTGCCTCTCAAGGAATCTGATTCAGCAATATGGGCAACAACTCTGCTTTTGATATATTTTTCTTTCAATTCTCCAGGCATCTTTACGTATATCATTCTTTATCATCTCAATATAATGGTACTGTTTTTAAAAGGCCAACTCTGCCCTTTTTCTAAATTATTCAGGCCTTGGTGACAACATTTCAGGTAGGTGGGTACTCACGGTTTCTCCTCAGATGATAGCATGCATCCTATTAGAGGACATATTGTGGCAATAAAAAAAAAACTATGGGGGACAGCTCCAGGTTGAAGGTGATTGGCACCCAAGTTTCTCTTTTATTTTTAACAGCTGTTGGGGTCTACTTTGGTTAGCACGTTAAACAGGTCAGAACTTTCAATGTAGTAGCTGCCTGGGGACAGGCCATAAAAACCTTAGATTATGGTTGACCTTAAAAATGGTTTTGCTTGGCTTACCTATAAATTAACACTTGACTATCAATCACTCCCTACTGTAGCAAAAAATGTGCCTGTTGCAAATCAATAGTTATTAGATGGCAGGTTTTGACAAGTGTCTTGCTTTCATCCAGGTTCATTTTGTTTAAATAAAGGCACATTTAACATTATTTGTATGATAGGTATGCTTGAAACACGTGTATTTTGTTTAATTTCACAATACTAATGCAAATTGTAAACAAGAAGTATAGAAAATGGTATATTATACCCCGCTTTTTTTCTACATACATAAACTTGTACGTTTTGATGGTAGTATTCTGTGCTTTTATTTATCTCTCACTTGTAACCATCATTCATGAAAATGTAACAAAGAAGCTATTCAGTTTATCTATAGGCAGCTAAACAAACGTATCTTGCTTGTCCGTTATCTTCTTGTTAACAAAACACTATCTGGATGTTCTAAACATCAGCATTTACTGCACAAGGACTCTAATCTTTATCTAAGATGATATATGGCGAGTCTCTCAATTAGCGCTAAGCTTTGTGGATCTTTGGTATATATTCAAGGAAGACTATGTATACATGAGTTTATTGCGTATAATGTGTATATTATCATCGAAAATACTTTACATCTCTATGAAAGATAAATTTGTTCTACAATTAAATGGTCACCTCTCTTCAGAAAGTCTTTTTAGTTAGAAAACTGCTCATAGCAGCATTTAGCATGTACAACACAGCACATTACATAACTTAATTGTGGCATTTTTTGTTTTAATAATTTCAAAATTATATTAACACATTGCATGGTGTATTTATGGGGTTTGCATACAATACCTGTGTAAAGTGTAAAAGTACACCTAGCAAATTGTATGGTAAACACAATCTCCTGTTAGGAGAAACCTTCTCATTCTCCTTCTACTCTTCTAAGCAGGATGAGATGTGTATACTATACCGTGCCTTCTACTGATGTATGAGAGGTACTGAAGATGGTTGACATTCATGGCTCCTGCCCACTGGCTTGGGAATTTTTATCAGTGTTCAGATCTACTTTACAAATTAAGGTTTTTTCTTATTTTTTTTAGTTTTTTTTACTTACTAGAATATGTGCAATCCTCGTCCGCCACCTCCAACCGCTACCTGTCCTGTCCTACCATCCCTTAGCTGATTAAGAAAACAGACAAAAACAGCATTGTGTTTTATTCCAAAACTGAATTTACTTCTATAAATATGTCTTAGCCCCCGTACACACGGTCGGACATTCCGACCGAAAATGTCTGATCGGACCGTGTTGTCGGATAATCCGACCATGTGTGGGCTCCATCGGACTGTTTCCATCGGAATATCCGGCTGACAAAGTTTTAGAGCAGGGCTATAAAATTTTCTGACAACATGATCCGATCAGACTTCGTCCGAACGTTTGTAGAGAATTCCGATCGGACAAAGTGCCATGCATGCTCAGTTCAAATTCCTAGACCAAAGCTATTGGCTACTAGCCGCAACGTAGTCCCGTCACAACGACCAAACGTCTTCACGTTCCGAATGATCGGATTTTCCGACAACTTTGTCCGACCGTGTTTATGCAACACCAGTTTCGGACAAAATCCGTCGGACAAAATCCAGGATTTTGTTGTCGGAATGTCCGATCGTGTGTACAAGGGCTAACATGTAACACTTTGCAAATAAGTACAAAATTAAACATTACTATACAGAAAGATTATATTTAAATCCTATATCAAACACATAACAGTGCAGTCCAAGTGTAAAATGAACGTTGATAAATAATAAATAGACTTCCAGGCATTTGTGTATCAAGTGGCAAATTTGAAGACCTTCACTTGTCTGCATCAGAACTAAAACGGCTTCTGTAACTGAGATAAAAACTTTGTTGTTTAATAAGAAACTTTATTAACAAAGGCAAGACTTCCTGTTTCTTTCCTGTGAGGAACTGAACAGGCAACCACCAGGCTTCCTGAAAATGACAATCCTATAGACCAGGGGTCTCCAAACTTTCTAAACAAAGGGCCAGTTGATTGTCCTTCAAACTTTAGGGGGGTCAGACTGAGGCCAGCAGGAATAGAAATTTTCTGGGCATCAGTAGGAGTAAACGTCACCACATTTGGTATTGGTGTGGGGGGGGTGGATACCACCCTATTGGTGGTATCCTTGGGAAGAATGGTGCCCCATTGTTCATGTCGGTTGACAGTAGTGTCTCTTATCAGAGGAAGGAATATTGCCCCAAGGGCCAGATAAAGGCAAGTGCAGGGCTGAATCTGGCCCCTGGGCTGCAGTTTGAAGATCACTGCTATAGACAATCCTATATTAGACCGCACACTACCCCTTGTCTTTGCCCATCTCCCAGTGCCACCTCTTTAACCTCTTGCTTACTGGGCACTTATACCCCCCTCCTGCCCAGACCAATTTTCAAAGCTGTCACACTTTGAATGACAATTGCGCTCTGATGAGACGGCACTGATGGGCACTAATAGGTGGCACTGGTAGGTGGTACTGATAGGCAGCACTGGTAATGATGCACTGATTAATTTATAGGCGGCACTAATAGGTGGCACTGTGGGCACTGATGGGTGGTACTGTGGGCACTGGTAAGTGGCGCTGGTGGGCACCAGTAGGTGTCGCTGGTGGGAACTGGTAGGTACCTCCACGATCTGGACCAATGTCCCTCTCGCAGCCGCCGGTGATTGGATTTATTTCCTCCTCACGCTCTCATGACTTCCAAGCAAATTTATACCCCCCAGCAGCAAAAATAAATACCCCCGGCAGCAGAAAGAAATCTCACAGTATCATCAGTAAATCCCTCAGCAGCATCAATAAAGAATGTGATGGTGTGTAAAAGGGAACAGACAGCATGATATACAGAACAAAGCAGTGCAGAACAGGGAATTTAGAGCATGGGCTATGGCAAGAAGTAGTGTGGAATAGGAGTGTTCATTATGGCAGATGGAATGAGGTACTGTGGAATAGATAACGTACAGCAATGCCTATAAAATAGGGAGGTGCAGAATAGGAATGCACATCTGATAAATAGAAGGTGTAGATGTGGAATAGCTAGGCGTACAGTGTGGAATATTGATTGAGGTATGGTGGAATAGGAATGTACAGCATGGCATATGGATTGAGGTATGGTGGAATAGGAATGTACAGCATGGCATGTGGAATGAGGCGGTGTGGAATAGGAATGTACAGCATGGCATGTGGAATGAAGTGGTGTGGAATACGAATGTACAGCATGGTATGTGGAATGAAGTGGTGTGGAATAGCAATGTACAGCATGGCATGTGGAATGAGGCGGTGTGGAATAGGAATGTACAGCATGGCATGTGGAATGAAGTGGTGTGGAATAGGAATGTACAGCATGGTATGTGGAATGAAGCGGTGTGGAAAAGGAATGTACAGCATGGCATGTGGAATGAGGCTGTGTGGAATAGGAATGTACAGCATGGCATGTGGAATGAGGCGGTGTGGCATAGGAATGTAAGCATGGCATGTGGAATTAGGTGGTGTAGAATAGGGAATGTATAGCATATTATACAGAATGAGGCAATTCAGAATAGGGAATGTACAGCACAACATATAGAATGAGGCAGTGTGAAATAGAGGACATACAGCATGGCATATGGAATAAGGCCACATGGATAAGAAAACATACAGCATGGGATATGGCTTGTACTAACAGAAATATTTATTTTTCTACTTTAATTGAATGATCCTGGTCCATTCAGACCTCCATCAGTGCGGGCCCACCATTGATTGCTTAGCCTGTATGAGGAGAGTTATTTGTTCCTTAATGTGGTTATAAACCTCAGTCATGGAATCTGAACAAAGAACATATAAATCTGTAGCTTTCACTTACCTCTCTCCAGAGCTGTAATGCCTAGTCCATTTTGTCAGGTCACCTTGAGGTGAGGTGATAGATGCACACCGTAGAGATCAGGAGTGCACCGCAAGGTTGTGGACTCTACGGCTGACTGCTGCGGAGGGGAGACAGATCCCACCAGGGTTAGAGCGTAAGATTCCCTGGGGTGCGGAGTCTAAGAGCCAGCAGGTGTTCCCCAGAGGTGAGGATGGACTGGGCTGCAACTGGCTCCAGGTCGCGACCCCCAGGGTCCCCCAGCTCGCACCCACAGTAGGCAACAGAAGGATAGGGATAGAGAGGGACAAAGCCAAGGTCGGGGCCACAAGCAGACAGGAATAGTCAGGGACACGCCAATAGGTCAGGATCACACGCAAACAGGGATAGTCAAGGACACTTCAAAGTCAGTAACGGAACAACAGAAGAGCACACTGCAGGTAACAGGAAGCTAACACACAAAGGTTGATCAGCAGGGTTGGCCTGCAGTGCACAGATTAATATAGAGTTCTCTGATAGGAGCTAGGGTGGAGTCATGCCAGAGGATGGATTACAAAAGCAGTCAGGTAAGGGTCAGCTGGTAACAGGTAAGCAGACAAACGCTATTGCAAAACCATGACACATTTTCTTTTGCATGCTAGTCTCGTATCAAAAATTAAGGGTTTTTCTAAAGTTATGAAAATTTTCGTACAACCGAATAAAAATTCAGAAGTGATGTAATGTGTTGTAGTGTATTTATATTGTATTTTCTGACAACAACTGTACTGATTAAATGAAAATCATACGATCTGGTATTGTATGAGAAAAATTTTCATGCTTGTCCCATCAGATAAATTTGCATGTAACTATCAGATTATCATACGATCGCTTTGAAAGCATATTTTTTGTATGATTTTCTGATTGTGTGTACAAGCCATAAGTGTCATTTCTCTCTGGTGCTTTGTTTCTCTGTTATCAGCATGTTTCACTTTTAAGAAGTTTTCCTGACACATGAGATAAATTTGTGTCAGGGAGGAGGCTCAGCATGTCTATTCACAACACAGTTCTTCTGCTGTGTGAAGGGGGTGTGTTCCTTTCCTCCAATCAGCTCTCACACACTGTAATCGGAGCCTCTCCACCCCCTCCTCTGTGCTCCTGACAGATGAAAAAAGATTATAATGCCGCGTACACATGACAGGACTTAAGTCCGGCAGACTTTCGACGGAGTTCTGACAGAGTTCTGACGGACTTTCCGAATGAACAGACTTGGCCACACACAATCACACCAAAGTCCGACGGATTTGAACGTGATGACGTACGACTGGACTTGAATAAGGAAGTTCATAGCCAGTAGCCAATAGCTGCCCTAGCGTCGGTTTTAGTCCATCAGACTAGCACACACATGAGCGGATTTCTCAGTAGGAACTGGGTCCGGCAGAGTTCTGTCGGAAAAATTTGAAACATGTTCCATTTCCAAAGTCTGTCAGACTTTTGCAAATCAAAAGTCCGCTGCAGCCCACACACGATCGAATAGTCTGCCGGAATCATTCTGTCAGACTTTTGATGTTGAAAAGTCTGGTCGTGTGTACGGGGCATAACTCTTTTCTGCCCTTTTGTAGGGGTGTAGGGAAGAGAAGACTGCAGCTAAACAAGTAAAATGGATGTAGGAGGATTTGTTTCATCTCTGTGTATCATCTAAGGCTGTTCAACTCATATTTGAGGGTTTAGAACCACTTTAAAGCCGGCCATAGATGATATGATTGTCTTGCCTGCGACCACAGGTTGCAGGAAACAAAATCGCTTAATTTCCCCATCAATACAGTCAGTGTCGATGAGGTAATCCTCCCCGCTGGAAGAACACAGTGATTACTGCTAGCTGCTATAATAGTGGCTAGCAATAGTTGCATGTAAAACTCGACAGGCTGGTTGTACCCAAGTTAATCGATCGACTTGGGTACATTCATCCTGCCCATACATGGTTCGAATCTCAGCCAGTCCCTACTGAACCGTCCAAGATTCGAACTGTCTATGGCCAGCTTTAGTTAAGCTGTATACCATTCAGACCTCCGGCACCGGCCGGCAGTGATTACAGAGACCGACAGCTCAGTTGATCACTCAGTTGATTTACAAGTCACTGCTGTCACTTGTAAAGTAGCAGCTAGGCAGAGGTGCACTAAAATGTCTTACCTCCTCTGCTATGCATTAAAATATGTCATCGGTCAGAGCCCATAAAAGGAGGTGAGTAGCGTAACTTCCTCTGTCCCTGGTCTTTGTTTACATGTGTGACAGCAGTGATTGACTGTGCTGCTTGCTTGTCACAGTGAATCCCTGCTGACTGGGGTCTGATATGGGCATGGCTAAGAACAATCACAACCACTGACCCTGAGTGGCATGGCACCTCCCAGCCAGGACCTGTGTCTGCGGGATGTGCCACATTGCGGTTGAGAACAATCTCTGATAACTGATAATAAGATCTGCCAGCGCAGCACAGGCATTGTTAATTTTGGTAAACATTACCTATCCAGTTTTGGTATTTTCAGAAAGAGTAAACAAGATGTTATTTTTTCTTTTTATTGGGCTATTGGAATACGAACATGTAACAAATATAAAGTAGGTGTTATCCCAATTTAGCTGCAATGATGGAAATACAATTTAAAGCATATCTCAATTTAAGTGTTAAAAAAACAGTGCAAAAGAGGATTACTGGAAACTTGGATAGATTGTTTATGGTTTAGATGTGACACAACTGTCATTCAGCATCATAGCAACTACTGTAAAGCCGAATTCTTCAGCACATAGTTTTCTACAGCTTTGTATGTGTACTTTAAAAAAAACCTGCATCCATTTTGTGTTTTAGTTCTGGTCACTGCAATTTAAAAAAAAATATGTGCTGTTATAACATTAGGAGGAAATTTACTTTTTCTTGGCTTGTTATTTCTAGAGTTTAAGAAGATATCAGATAGTGCTGGTCCCATTAAGAGCCAGGTTATCTGTGTGATCCAATCTAATGTATTGCATCTGAAAAAAAAACTCACTGCGCGGTGTCAAATGTTTGTAGATATTTCATAAGAACGTTCAAACTTTACTGTTTATCTGAAACTTACTGTAGACAATGCTATCTATTTTATTAAATTCATCTACCTTTTAAAGGTAAAATCCCTTTTGTTCTTCCCAAGGCTAATGATATACATTGCCAAAACTGACACTCATGCCGCGTACACTATCCGACGGACTTAGTCTGGCGGACTTCCCGCCAGACTGTCCGTCGGACTTTCCGAACGGACTACTTGCCCACACACCGCACTTTTTCAGCGGACTAATACGGCGTACTAAGTCCACCATACTATCCGCCCTACTTTTGAAATGAACGGACTCGCCCACACATGAGGAGGAAAGTCCGCTCATTTTTAGCGCGTCTTCAGGTAGGCGGGGCCCGCGAAGGAGGCGTCGCTGGCCCCGCCACCTGGTATGGACTGAAAGGGGAACCCCAACGCCGAAAAAATCGGCGTGGGGGTTCCCCCAAGTCCACAACAGACCCTTGTCCGAGCACGCTACCCGGCCGGCCAGGAAAGGAGGGGCGAGCGAGCGCCCCCCCTCCTGAGCCGTACCAGTCCGCGTGCCCTCAACATGGGGGGTGCCTTGGGGAAGGGGGGCCGCGCGGCCCCCCACCCCAAAGCACCTTGTCCCCATGTTGATGAGGACAAGGGCCTCTTCCCGACAACCCTGGCAGGACAAGCCCCTCGCCCGCAGACCCCGACAACCAATGGCCAGGGTTGTCGGGAAGAGGCCCTTGTCCTCATCAACATGGGGACAAGGTGCTTTGGGGTGGGGGGCCGTGCGGCCCCCCTTCCCCAAGGCACCCCCCATGTTGAGGGCATGTGGCCTGGTATGGCTCAGGAGGGGGGGGGCGCTCGTCCCTCCTTTCCTGACCGACCGGGTAGCGTGCTCGGACAAGGGTCTGTTGTGGACTTGGGGGGGACCCCCACGCCGATTTTTTTTCGGCGTTGGGGTTCCCCTTTAAGTCCATACCAGGTGGCGGAGCCAGCGACGTCTCCTTCGCGGGCCCCACCTACCTGAAGACCCGCTCGAATGAGCGGACTTTTCTCCGGGCGGGAAAATTTCAAAAGTACGGTGGACTGGCATACACACGGACGGATTGTCTGCCGAAATGCGAGTCCGGCGGGAAGATTGGAGTGCAAAACTACTTTCTAAGTCCGCCGTACTTTTGGGTCAAAAAAGTATGCCGGAGGCTACACACGGGGGGATTGTCCGGCGGACTTCAGTTTGCCGGACTTTTCCACCCGCTTGTTTGATCGTGTGTACGCGGCATTAGACCCCATACACAACTTTTTTTTTCTTATTTATTTTACTTTTCGTTTTTTATTTTGACACAATGTTTTTTGTTTTTTTAATTGGGTCACTTTTTTCCTATTACAAGTAATGTAAACATCCCTTGTAATAGAAAAAAGCATGACAGGGCTTCTTAAATATGAGTTCTGGGGTCAAAAAAGATCTCATATTTACACTAAAATGCAATAAAAAAAACGAAAAAAATTCCATGGAGCCGTGCAGGGGCCATCTTCCCCTCAGTCGACACCCAGGCATACACGGGAGAGGACATGATCAGTGGGTCCGGTAAGCAGCAGAGACGACCGGAGCACTGCGGGAGGGGGGCTCCCCTCCTGCCATTGATAAAAGTGATCTACTGCAGAGACCACTTTTAGGAGACAACTCCATGAAAATGATGCATATCAGTTGCCAGAGGGTCCCAAAAGTTTTCTATAGCAAAGATATTGAATCCCATCCTTGGCAGAACATTACATTCCAGCCTTGTCTGCCTTGTGCATTCCAGACATACATAAATGGCAGACAGATGGCATCAGCTGGCAGAGTTTTAACCCAGGGGAGAGTTTCTTACTCATGGAGATATTCCGGGATGTGTGTTGCAATTGGGGACCTCCAGATGCCATTTCCTGGCCTCCTCAAACTACAGACTAGGCAGTTTCATCTCAAGTGCAGTGGGCCTTCAGTGGAAGCAGTGGATGCTCTAGTGCAGTGATGGCGAACCTTGGCACCCCTGATGTTTTGGAACTACATTTCCCATGATGCTCAAGGACTCTGCAGTGTGGTTGAGTATCATGGGAAATGTAGTTCCAAAACATCTGGAGTGCCAAGGTTCGCCATCACTGCTCTAGTGACTCAGTGGTATCAGTACCTCCTGATCCATGTTTCTTTCTTTCTATTTATCACTGATTTGTGATGGAGAACATGCTGATATTCCTCATTGTTCTAGGGTGGCCCAGACAGTTGTGGTATACTGGCCAGACAGGATGCCTAACAGCGCTCTAATGAATCAGGATCGTCTGGTTCCAAGGATCAATTTGCCACCCAGCTTCATGATTGCTGACCTTAACAGCATGGTAGTTAAAGCTCAAGTTCTGAGAGACAAAAACATTGTGGATTATAAGAAGTCTCTTGATGCTAAATTATGAGGTCTATCACTGGACATGCGAGACATGCTTATCTTGGTGTAAGCTTTCAGGCTTCCTCCCCTCGAGTTTATCTGTGGGTCAAATCCACTCCTGCAGCTGGGTCAGGGCTTCAGCTGACGGTACTATTAGGGGTCAGGTACCTACTCTTTCTATTCCGTTTCTCTTAATCTTTTGTTAAGATGACTCAGTGGGATCTGACATAGTTCTCTTGTAGAATTTGCTTTGGTGAGACAAGTGTCCGAGGTGATAGGGTAGTTTCTCTCTGTATCTCCAACCCGGCATTCTTATTCCATCCCCACCACAAGTAAATCCCCTAGGAAGTTTCCTTCTATTTACTGGATTTGATTAAGTTGGTGAGTCTGTCCCTCAGCTTTTATTTCATTTAGACAGGCTCTTTCCTTCTTTTTCCAATTAAGACCCCTATATCAATGTTCTGGTTTCTCGTTCCCTATCTCAAAGTGACTCTAGCAGACCCTCATCCAACTTCATAGTCTAATTTTCAAGTTTCAAGTAACTCCATTCTTGACGAGACACATTCTACTAAATCTATAAATGCTTCCCAAGCTGTTTGGCTGCAGATGACTGTTTTTCAGATCTGCAAGGCTGTGACCTGGGATTCTATACTCACTTTTCCTAAATTTCAAAGTTGGGCATTCATCCTCATCTGAACTGGCTTCAGGTGAAAGGGCCCTGTGAGCAGGCTCTTTGAGCTGCAGACAGTTCACAGCAAAGTTCTTGTTGGGTCTTGGGCCTGTTGATGTTTATCTAACCTGCAGTTGGATTGCTTTTGGACATGCTTATGTTAAATATTACCTCAATGCATCTAGATCAAGGGGAGCACACTTTCAAATAACAGAATAATTGACATAGTCAAAACAGCTAAAGCTGGTTCCTTTAGAAGCCAACAAGGGTAGAAGGCATTAACGCACAATCACTTTGTGGTTCCTAAAGTAATTTAAAGAGCCTACTAAATTGCTGCACACTTCACCAGAAACATGTCAACATCTTTGGGACTTTGTACAGGGGTATTGATGGAGACGAGAAAGCCAGCTAGTTTTATTCTGGCACATGTCTTGAACACAATGAGGAAAGCTGCAGCGCCTCACTTTCCTATGAAATAAGATTTTCTTAGGCTTCCCACCCTGGTAGCTAGTTATTGTCCTACCACATATATGCTGCCATGTTGGTGCCAGGAAAATGGAAAATTGCATCATATTTACCTTGTAATTTTACTTTCCTGGTGCAAATCCATGGCAGTATACTAAACCCACCCAGTTCATTTCTAGCGTCTTACAGAGAATGGGCTGTTGTATGGGTGTCAACACTTTATAGCTTTGTACTATTTCTGTGTTTGAAAGTAGGTGGGCCAACTCTCACATGTATGCTGCCATGGATTAGTGCTGGAAAATGAAAATTACTATGTAACATCCCCAGAACATCCTTTAGTTGCCATGGTTTTAGGGAAAGGACATTTGCAGGCTGTTTAAAAATAATTGCCTGCAAATGGAGTGGCTTTTAATTACATCTATTTTTAAATTGTGGGCGGGAGAGTTGTAACTTTTTTAATTAATTTATTTATTTATTTATTTTTTCCCTTACACTGTCTCTTTTTTTGATCAACTGTATTGCTATCATTGTGATAGCATGGGCAGTGACAGGTACTCTTTACTGAGCCATCTAGGGTCTATTAAACCCCAGATCTCTCCTCTTCCCTCAAAAGCATCTGATTAAACTGACATTGGCTTGATCGGATGCTGTTACAAGCCGATAATGGCTTGTAAACAACAAACCAAAACCGTAAATGACAAAAACCTTGTTGTTTCCAGTTTCATAGGCCATAGAGATCATCAGGGGACTTCTGTTCCTCCCTCATCTCTATGGTCATAGAGGTGTAACAGTACAGCCCTGGAAGGTGGTGGGGGGAGACCATCTTCCACTATCTTCCCCCACATGTAAGTGTGATCCAGCTGTATAGCTGGAAAAAAAAAAGATAACAGGTCATGACTGCAGTTGCAGCCTTGACCCCGGTATAACCACTGTTATCTGAGGGCATACAGGTACATTCTAGGGGCAGCAAGTGGTTAAAATTTGTGTTTCCAAGCTGATCTGTGTCTTAAAGTGAGTGTAAAGTCTTGTTTTTTTCCTATAAAAATAACAAACATGTCCTACTTACCTGCTCTTTTCCTGGACCTCCTTTCGGGTCCCTCTTCTGTGCCCCTTCCTCCTGTTCCTTGCCCCCATTGCAAGCAGCTTGCTATGGGGCACCCCAGCCGAGGTCACAGCTCTGTGTCCATTCGGACACGGAGCCCCGCCCCGGCCCTGCCCACTCTCTCCCCTGATTGGCTAGCAGACTTTAATTGACAGCAGCAACAGCCAATGGCGCAGCTGTGTCTCAGCCAATCAGGAGGGAGAATCTTGGACGGCTAAGACACTCGTGGTCATCG
This sequence comes from Lithobates pipiens, assembly GCF_037356315.1. Classification (NCBI taxonomy): domain Eukaryota; kingdom Metazoa; phylum Chordata; class Amphibia; order Anura; family Ranidae; genus Lithobates; species Lithobates pipiens. The sequence continues at coordinate 149,750,120 of NW_027507903.1, forward strand.
CTGGGCAGAGAGAGACCTCAGGTAAGTATTAGGGGGGCTGCTGCACACAGAAACCTGCATTTACAACTCCTTTAACGTGCAATAGAATTCCTGTGACTATGTAGTCAGTCACTACATTATGCAACACAGAAGCAAAGCAAAGAATAGGTGCTTCTGCAAATCCAGTCAGGAACATCTAATCAAGGATATATGTCACCTAGTAAGGTAAGAGGCAACCACATTGTTGTAGCTAGGTTGGAAGCAAGGCCATTTTCATGACTGTAGCAGCCCATAGATGATTCTTTTTTTTCTCAACCAGTGGGATGAAAGAAAAATAAATTAATCAATTTCCTCCCCCACTGAGATATTGTATTCTGACAGCAGGGAGGCTCCCCCGCCATCAGAATACATTGATCGGTGCTGCATGTAAGCAGGTTAAGTTTGATGCTGCCCCAGCTGGAAGAGTTAACATGCTTTCCAGATTTTGTTTGACAGGAATTTCTTGGGTTCAACCCCCTGGTTCTGTGCTATACAAAAAGGGATGGGGGTCCTATCCACAGGGGCATGCATAATGTAAGACATAATTCCATAGCCATAGTCCATCTGTTCAGTTTACTGCTGAGTCTGGACCACCCAAGGATAAAGAGCCACCTACAGTGTGTTGGGCCTCTGGAGATCTACAGTTTGCCCGAAAGTTACCAGATTTTGAGATCTGCCATTATGCACTCTTTCTGATGCAGGTATGGTGGGCCAGCTGCAAAGCCTGAGTTAGGGATTAGTTTAGGGAAAGACTGTTACCTGTTTCTGTTTGCCATGCTGAGTTAGTTAAGTAAAGCTTTTGAAACGTTGTCTTTGCCTGCTCTGAAGAGACCTAAAGAGGTGTAATGCAAGTCACCGGCGCACATAGTTTTCATCTCGGGTCAGTTAAACACATTGGGATATGAAGACCTCAGTACAAGAGTTAATAATACGGTACAGAAAAAAGTGGTTTCCAAGGGTAATGAGCGTTTCTCGAGCAGCTTGTGGTAAGTGTGTACATGTGGCAGGTGAGGTGGCCTCTTGCAGGAAAAGTTGTTGTCAGCACTCTCTCCATGAGCAGATCAGTACCTCAGAGGTTCTCAGCCTGTGCACAGGTATGGAAGAGGAAGAGTGCACGCATGCAGTCCATGCTAGGTGCACGATGGGACCCCATTCCACTACTGGGAGTGAGGTAGCTCAGATATTCTGGACAGGTGGAAAAGGCATAGCCTCTGTTTGTCCCTCCTAAATGCAACAGTGATCATGGTGGTGTATATTAACATCAAGAGAGTTAACTAGAGTTCAGTTGTCTGTTCAAGTAAAGGTACCCCGTGTGTAAGGCAGTGAACCTGTTTAAGGTGCCAGCATAGCCCAGAAGAACCCACACTTGGCACTAAATGAGGAGGGGAAGATGGAGGAAGTGTCACCTACCTATCCTCAGATGATGCCTGTTCAGGAGAAACGCATCGGGAAGGGCTCGTTGATGCCACTGCGTTGCCAGATTTTAATTCCATGCTTGTATTTGCCTGTAATATGTGAGTACCCATTTATGCTTTTAATGTTAATAAAAGTTTTAAACTGTATTTCACTATGAGGCTGTATTTTCTTTTTGGCCTATAATATACGTGGAAGAATCTCTGTCCTCAGTCACCCCAAAAGGTGGATAGCCATTTCATCTATTTTTGGGTCATCTCTCTGTCTACTCTGGTACCCATGAGAAGTTGGCAGCTGTTTTTTCGTGTGGATTTACATCAATAAACTCGTGTGACTCACTAGGTATATACCTAACTGGGTCCATAACATCTGGTAAGCCTCCATTTTGTTTGTTGCAGTAAGTCTGGGTGCTGGCAGCTATTATTTATTTGTTGTTTGTGGATAGCGCATTTTTTTCTCACTTTATATACACAGTGTCACCTACCTACCCTACCACCCCTTACATGCAGGCTATAACTGGCAGCATTGACCGAGTGGGTAAAGTCAGACTGGCTGGTTGCGCAGAAGTAGATTGAGTTCTGCACAATCTATACATAGATCGAAATTTGGCTGGTCCCTGATGAACCAACTGAATTTCGATCCATGCAAGGCCAGCTTTACATGATAATAGGTTATACTCACTGAACTACTCCAAAAGCACAGGTGTGCAGCATATATGTCCAGGCACATTGTTTTCATCACCAACTAGGCAGATTACCTTGTTAACTGGAAACGACCATGCACAAGCACAACATCTAAGCTAGCAGACTAGCTAGTTACTTTACATCTGAAGTTTTATTTGTCCTTGATTATGCTTTGCTGTCAAGTACTGTAGCTCCATGGCTGGAAAAATCTCTTAAGAAATCCCATGTAAAAAATCTTTCTAAAACTGCTATTTTATTACTGGCTGCCCTTCCTGTCTCATGGCTCCAAGGTCCATGTTTTACTGTGATCTGGTGCAACCTAAGAGAAATATCATTCATGCTAAATTGTTAATGTCTCTGCTCAAGAAAAAAAAATCTGTATTCTTGGTCTAGTTTCTGTAGACATACGCATATAACTTACAAAATTCTATGGAGTTGACACAAGGTGGATAGAGCATTTGTTAGATTGCAGAACACATTTAAAACTTTGCTGGGGTATTTTTTGCATGATTTTTTTTTCATTGTCAGCCTCTCTTCTGTATCTCCAGTGTTGGTGGTACATTTCTACAGTTAAAGATCCATGATGTTTGGCTGTTTTGTGACCCGTTATATATACATATTTTTAAATACACTTTCCCATTTGATTTTAAGACAGGAATTCCATGATTTGCTGTTGTCATGTTGAAAATATTGGTTTTAAAGTTACTTATTAGTCCAAGGAAAGAACTACATACAGGATTAAGGTAGAAGGCATTTTTCTAATCTTTTGCATGCCTGGAAAAGACTGTAGTGGACAATTTAGCAAACCTGATCCAGAGAAAGGAGGAAGTTTTGCAGCACACAGATTGTCCTCAACCAAGTTGCAAAGATATGTAAGCATTATACCTGAATAATTTTACTTGAATGTTTGAACAGATATGATAAAAATCGATTGCCCAACCAGTGGTTGGAGCCTTCATGGGTTTAACTGATTTTGAATGACTTTTTGTTCAAGTACAATCTCAAAGTTATGATTTCCTTAGAACAAACTCCCTACTTCTGGAGAGTAAGCGCAGCGAATAGAAAATGCATGTACTCATTGGACTTGGTACAAATTTTCCATCCAGCATTTGATTTTTTTTCTTACTCTGGTTGAATCCGATTAAATAATCCCCTTTAACTCTAGTGCCCTGTACACACAGTCAGACATTCCAACGTCAAAATCCGTCGGATTTTGGCCCCAACTTGACTTGCATACACACGGTCGAACAAAGTTGATAGAAAATCCGATCATTCAAGATGAGGTGACATAAACCACATTCGATGGGACTAAAAAGAGGGCAGTAGCCAATAGCTTTCATCTCGTAATTTATTATGAGCATGCTTGGCACTTTGTCCGTCGGAATTGTCTACACACGTTCAGAATTTAAACGATCGGATTTTGTTGTCGGAAAATTTTAGATCCAGCTCTCAAACTTTTGTGTTTTCGGAAATTCCAAAGAAAAAAGTCAGATGAAGCCCACACACAATCCGATTTTATGGTAACATGATCTGATCGCACATTTTGCGTTGGAAAGTCCGATCGTGTGTACAGGGCATTAGACGATTAAAGAATGTTCTGAAAACAGCAATTTTCTCATTAAATTTTATAGGTGTAAGGTCGGTTATACTGTATGATGGGTACATCTGAGAGTGGGAAGATATCCCTGATCTTCATTAGGGAGACACCTGTCCATCTATGTACCCCCTTGTCTGGGTTTTGACATGTACTAATTGCCCTACCCAATACTTGAACATGTAATATCACAGTTTCATAGATAAATATAAGAAAAAGATTTATTTTGTGTTCGCTCTCTTTGCTCCCCTCTTTTCCCCAAATTTCTGTAGACATTGCAGGCATTTCCACAATGATCCTAATTACATAGGTATTTCTAATTACCTATAGATTATATATAATAAAATAAGTTCATTTTGGACATTTTATAATTTTCCAGAGTTCTCTCCTACAAAAAAAAAAATCTCTGATTTGATCATTTAACAAAAAAAAAGAATAGTAATAGGGTGTACTGTGACCTTGTGCACAGGTTGTAGGCTTCTTGCTATCTACCTGGTCATGGAACTCCAAAGTAATGACTTTCATGAGAGTACTTTATTACTTATAATACTCCTTGTTTCCATGTGAACAGAAACCTAATTTACAGATAACTTAAACATTTATATGGATTCACACTTATTTGGCAATTACAGAAGTGCAGCCTAAAGGCATTCAGGAATTTCATCATGTACTAACAAGCCAGTCGGAGAAACATCTAAAGGTTGTGAATGCAATAACAAACATCAGATGAAACCCATTACACTGCCTCCTTGCAAACTGACTCAACTGAACCACAATAAGGCTGGGTGGTAAATGTTTGAACTGTTGAGCTCCATGCCAAAAAAATTCTGCACCATTTCACCTCAATTTGTGCAGCATGGCAAAGTTCAATGGGTTCTCCAAGGTCTTTTGCTTTTCCCATAAATGTCCCTTCTGTACCCAAACTTTATTGCGGCTAATCAGTAGGTGGAGATTATCATTATCAACTGATATAAATGTAACCATGCTCACATTTGAAAAACATTTTTTTGTATGTGTCCTCATTGGAGAGATTGCACATCACCTCCTCTCCTGACTCATATACAGGCTGCATCACTTTTGTTGAATTTGATTGTCGACGCCTTTAACTCTTAGCCCTTGTACACGCGGTCAGACATTCCGACGGAAAATGTCAGATCGGACCGCGTTGTTGGATAATATGACCATGTGTGGGCTCCACCAGACTGTTTCCGTCGGAATATCCGACCGACAAAGTTTTAGAGCTGGGCTATAAAATTTTCCAACAACATGATTCAATCAGACTTTGTCTGATCGTTTGTACAGAATTCCGATCAGACAAAGTGCCACGCATGCTCAGACCAAATTCCTAGACCAAAGCTATTGGCTACTAGCCTGAACGTAGTCCCGTCGTAACGAAATTAAGTCATCATGTTATGAACGATCGCAACACCAGTTTCGGACAAAATCCGTCAGACAAAATCCGATGGATTTTGTTGTCGGAATGTCCAACCGTGTGTACAAGGGCTTCGATGAGTAAAAAACCCTCTGAAAGGGAGGGTTGGATAATAAGGGCTCAGATGTTTGCCTCTTGACCCCTAAATGAAGCAAGATCTAGGACGACTACCTGGAGGGGGTGGGCCAGTAACTATTTGAAGTACCCTCGCAATTCCACACATGTATTGCCAGTTTTTCCTCCTTCTCTCTACTTGAATTGTTTCGTATTGTTTTCTTGTGCTTTTATGTATCTACATTGTCAGATACTGAAATTGTAACTCTTCTTGTTGAAAATTTGAATAAAAATATTGGAAAATAAAAAACCCTCTGAAAACAACAATTTACTAACAAAATTCTACGGGTTTAAGGCCAAGTATACTGCATGGTGTTTACATCTGAGGGTGGGTAGACAGCAATTAAAAGGACTGACAGAGACTCTAAACTTTCCCTGCACTATCCAAAACATAATAAACATTTTGTCTGGGGGTGGGCTTCAAGAGGAGTGAAAAAACCTTCTATGTGTGCATGACTTTCACAGTCCTAGGGATCCCATAATCAGCAAGAAACATTTGCAAATGGAGTACTTAATTAGATAACATTTTGTAATTCATTTAAAAGGCTAAAGTCACTACTACCCAGCCTATTAGAAAATCTACACAATGTGTTTTCTGTGCAACTATGTGACACCTTCAGCTTCTTGACAAGACACATGGAAAATGTTAATGAGTGGAAGGTGTGAAGTAAGAAGTAGTGGCATCAGTTGCATTTCAGATAAAATGAACGGGTTCCTGTGAAGTTAGCGAGTTCAAGCACAGGCCACTTGGAGTGAGGTTACCAGTGCCATATTACCATTAATATGCAAGCAATCTACTAGATGTCTGAAATCTTCAGTAGGAATCCTGGTAAAACCCCATATCTGATGCATTGTTTAGTTAGATATCTGGGTTTCTGTTATCTGGCTATCAAGGTCAGTTATCTGCCTATCAAGGTCGGCTGAAGTGTCAAACATTGTGAATGTGAACAACTACCATATATACACTGAGCTACTTTGGTACCATAATCAATGAGTGTTTTAAGTGAAAAATTATTAAAGGAAAATACAGATATTTCCTATTGCTTTTTTGCTTAGCAGTACTATTAATGGCCATTCAGAGGGGAAGGGTATTTTCGAAGATTTGTGAAATTTTGTTTATTTATATCAATATAAAGCGCTCAAATACCTACATTTTTTAAACAGGTTTCTTCCTCTGATCAAGACTTTTCTTTTCTATTAGATTTCTAGAAATTGTAGAATTTCTTGCATGCACTGCATACTTGTACATTCCAAGATTTTTATTGGAGATGTCTAACAATTGTATTAACACATTAAAACGTTTTTACGTGTATGGACAAAATTGTGTTTTGTTTTTTTTCTAAACGGCACACACTAGTAAATATTGTACCCAGACCTTAGGTAAAACTTTAATGTTTATCTAATTCCAATTTTTGTATTTTTAGCTTGGATAGAGTAGAGAAGACTTAAAACCACTGTCATGTTTTAATTGCTCTCTGTGTCCCCACTAAAGAAATCTATTTACCCTCGTTATTTATCCAATGACCATTGTCACCGCAACTCAAAGTAAAGGAAAATTAAAAACAGAACAGGAGCGTAATTTTTCCAATGGAAACAACTGTTAACCGGCTCCTGCCCGGCGCACGCCGATGTACGTCGGCAGAATGGCACGGACAGGCAAATGGCCGTACAGGTACATCCCTTTAAATTTGCCACCTTGCCATCGCGTGCACGCCACCGGCCGGGACCTCCGGCTTGCGGGTCCCGTGGACTTAATTACCGCGGGGATACCCACGATCGTCTCATGGGGAGGAAGATCAGTGACACTGTCACTAGGCAGAACGGGGAGATGCTTGTGTACATTAGCATCTCCCCGTTCTGCCTAGTGACAGTGTCACTGATCTCTGCTCCCTGTGATTGGAAGCAGAGATCAGTGATGTGTCACATGTTGCCACATCCCCCACAGTTAGAAACACACCCCAGGACACACTTAACCCTTACCCTGCCACCTAGGGATTAACCCCTTCACTACCAGTGTCATTTACACAGGAATCGGTGCACTGATTGCTGTATAAATCACAATGGTCCCAAAAATGTGTAAAAAATGTCCGACGTGTCCGCCATAATGTCGCAGTCACAATAAAAATTGCAGATCGCCGCCATTACTACTAAAAAAAAAAAGATTAATAAAAATGCCATAAAACTATCCCCTATTTTGTAAACGCTATAACTTTTGTGCAAACCAATCAATAAACGCTTATTGCTATTTTGTTTTACCAAAAATATGTAGAAGAATATGTATTGGCCTAAACTGAGGAAAAAAAATGTTTTTATATATTTTAGGGGATATTTATTATAGCAAAATTTAAAACATAATGTGTTTTTTTCAAAATTGACGCAATTATTATTTGTTTATAGCGCAAAAAATAAAAACCACAGGGATGATCAAATACCACCAAAAGAAAGCTCTATTTGTGTGAAAAAAGGACACCAATTTTGTTTGGGAGTCACGTCGCACACCCACGCAATTGTCAGTTAAAGCGACGCTCTGGTCAGGAAGGGGGTAAAATCTTCAGGGACTGAAGCGATAAGGTGTGAACTGTCTAATGCCCCTTACACATGATCCAAAAATCGGACAACAAAGTAGAAATTGAATAGGTTGCTAAAGTTACGAAAATTCTCATACGACAGAATAAGAAAAGGGATGTAATGCTTTGAGTGTATTTGTACTGTATTTTCGGGAATATAACAGTACTGATTAAACTAAAATTGTATGAGAAAAATGTGAGTTGATGTGCTGTGTTGCGGCCCCTGACTTAGGCTTAGAGCAGCGGCCATCTTGCTACACCCATTTGGTTATATAACTCATACAGTTAGACGCGGACTGCTAAGACTATTAAAGGGGAAAAAGGAATGCAAATACATGGATGCGGATTTCTCACATATCTTTACTTATATCTAACCTCAGGTAACTTTCACATTTAAACTACTAGTAATAGGGTTCCAAATACTGATTATATTAACTGGGAGAATAAATAGGGTCTCTTTTGGCTGAAGATAGATGTCTCAGCCTCAGACGTGCTCAGTGACATTAAACAAGTTAGTGACATCAAGCAAGCCAGTACTAGATTCAATTTCTGCCTCTGCCTCTGCAGCAGTGATTTTCCCTAAGAATAAAACAAAGACAGCAAAAGCAAGAATGACTGCTATAGATATAGATATATAAATAATATAATATATATTATATATAATATATTATATTATATATATATAACCATTTTCTGAAATTCTAATTTCATGTAGCATGAAATTGAATTAGAATAAAATAGAAAAGATTAGAATAAAATAGAAAAGAATAGAATAGAAAAACAATAGACCAGCATAGAAAAAAATATTTTATATATATATACATATATATATATATATATATATATATATATATATATATATATATATATATATACAGTGCCGTGCGAAAGTATTCGGTCCCCTTGAACTTTTCAACCTTTTGCCACATTTCAGGCTTCAAACATAAAGATATAAAATTTTTATTTTTTGTGAAGAATCACCAACAAGTGGGACACAATTGTGAAGTGGAACGAAATCTATTGGATTCTTGAAACTTTTTTAACTAATAAAAAAAATGAAAAGTGGGGCGTGCAAAATTATTCAGCCCCCTTGTGTTAATACTTTGTAGAGCCACCTTTTGCTGCGATTACAGCTGCAAGTCGCTTGGGGTATGTCTCTATCAGTTTTGCACATCGAGAGACTGAAATTCTTGCCCATTCTTCCTTGCAAAACAGCTCGAGCTCAGTGAGGTTAGATGGAGAGCGTTTGTGAACAGCAGTTTTTAGCTCTTTCCACAGATTCTCGATTGGATTCAGGTCTGGACTTTGACTTGGCCATTCTAACACCTGGATACATTTATTTGTGAACCATTCCTTTGTAGATTTTGTTGTATGTTTGGGATCATTGTCTTGTTGGAAGATAAATCTCCGTCCCAGTTTCAGGTCTTTTGCAGACGCCAACAGGTTTTCATCCAGAATGGTCCTGTATTTGGCTGCATCCATCTTCCCCTCAATTTTAACCATCTTCCCTGTCCCTGCTGAAGAAAAGCAGGCCCAAACCATGATGCTGCCACCACCACATTTGACAGTGGGGATGATGTGTTGACAGTGATGAGCTGTGTTGCTTTTACGCCAAACATATCATTTTGCATTGTGGGCAAAAAGTTTGATTTTGGTTTCATCTGACCAGAGCACCTTCTTCCACATGTTTGGTGTGTCTCCCAGGTGGCTTGTGGCAAACTTTAGACGAGACTTTTTATTGATATCTTTGAGAAATGGCTTTCTTCTTGCCACTCTTCCATAAAGGCCAGATTTGTGCAGTGTACGACTGATTGTTGTCCTATGGACAGACTCTCCCACCTCAGCTGTAGTTCTCTGCAGTTCATCCAGAGTGATCATCGGCCTCTTGGCTGCATCTCTGATCAGTCTTCTCCTTGTCTGAGCTGAAAGTTTAGAGGGACGGCCAGGTCTTGGTAGATTTGCAGTGGTCTGATACTCCTTCCATTTCAAAATGATCGCTTGCACAGTGCTCCTTGGGATGTTTAAAGCTTGGGAAATCTTTTTGTATCCAAATCCGGCTTTAAACTTCTCCACAACAGTATTACCGACCTGCCTGGTGTATTCCTTGGTCTTCATGATGCTCTCTGCGCTTTCAACAGAACCCTGAGACTATCACAGAGCAGGTGCATTTATACAGAGACTTGATTACACACAGGTGGATTCTATTTATCACCATCAGTCATTTAGGACAACATTGGATCATTCAGAGATCCTCGCTGAACTTTCTGGAGAGAGTTTGCTGCACCGAAAGTAAAGGGGCCGAATAATTTTGCACCACTTTTTTTAGTTTTTTATTTGCTAAAAAAGTTTAAATTATCCAATAGATTTCGTTCCACTTCACAATTGTGTCCCACTTGTTGGTGATTCTTCACAGAAAATTAAAATTTTATATCTTTATGTTTAAAGCCTGAAATGTGGCAAAAGGCTGAATACTTTTGCAAGGCACTGTGTGTGTATATATATATATATATATATATATATATATATATATATATATAAAATATCTTCCAAAATTCGAATTTCATATAGAATGAATTAGAATCCAAATAGAAAAGATTGGAATAGAATAGAAAATAATAGAAAAACAACAGAATAGAAAAAAAATATTATATATATATATATATAAACATCTTCTGAAATTCAAATTTCGTATAAAATGAATTCAAATTCGAATAGAAAAGATTAGAAAAACAATAGAACAGAATAAAATAAAATATAATATAAATATTATTTTATTCTATTCTGTTCTATTGTTTTTCTAGTCTATTCTTTTCTATTATTATCTATTCTAATCTTTTCTAATCAAATTCAAATTCATTCTACACTAAATTTGAATTTCAGAAGCCATCTTCCAAAATTCTAATTTCGTATAGAATGAATTCAAATTCGAATAGAAAAGTTTAGAATAGAATAGAATAGAAAAGAATAAACTAGAAAAACATATATTGTATTTTATTCTGTTCTATTGTTTTTCTATTGTATTCTTTTCTATTATTTTATTTTCTATTCTAATCTTTTCTTTTCTATTCAAAATCACTCTATTCAAAATTTGAATTTCAGAAAATGGTTTTATATATACATATATATAAAATATGTAATGCCTCGAATGGTGTTAAGGCATTAAGGTAAAGATTGGTACAAATCATCCTGATTATGTTAATGCAAAAGGGCTGGTTGACATGGGCTACTCCATGTAATTTTCCATGCAACACCTGTGGTGGTTATAGGACTATCTCGATACCCAGTAATTGGATGCAAATAAGTAAAAAATTACATTCAATTTATTAAGAAAATAGATCAAAGAATTTCATTAACAACCAATCAAAGGTTGCCGTGGCATAATTACATAAACAATTTAGATTTAAACAGAAATCTACCCCCCCCCCCCCCCCCCCATCAGATAGAAATGAGGGAACTGATGCAAATACAGATGATATTCCTCTACTAGTTTCGCGACAGAGTCGTTCTTCAGGAGGTGTCTAAATGCATCTAAAAATAGATAAATACAATCTCATAGTTATACACTTCATAACTGAGTTGCTATAACATATTCACAATACTGACATAGGATACTTGGTAAGTGGAGTAAATTACAAAATTGACAGAGCAACTTACCACCAAGGTCCCCAAAGGGAGCCCACAAAAAGGGGGCATGGGTGGCACCTCAAACAGGGGTGTCACACCCCTGGGGTGGACACGGGAGGTAAAAAAGTAGAGAGGGCTGTAGATAACAAAGGTAAGTGTAATTAACATATTGTGTTAAACCAAGACATATGGTATAAAACATGGCTTGGACTAATAGAGGTATAAGTTTAGGATTGGACAGTCTGGGAATGAATAGCAAGGAAAGAAAGAGAAAAAACAAGAAGAAAAAGGATAAAAAAGGAAAAATGGGAAAGAGGGAATAACAAAAGGGAGAGACGAGAAGGGTAAGTGCGGGGAGGGGAGGGGGGGAGAAGGGAGAAAGAGGTGAAGGGAGAGAGGAGGGGGTAGGGGAAAAAAGGGGGGGTGAATGGGGGAGAGAGGGAAAGAAATGGGGGGGGGGAAGGGGAGGCTGGGAAAAGTATATTAGGAATGGAAAGGAAATACAAAATAGAAAGGAAGGGAAAGGAAAAAACACAATCAAGAGCACACAAAAAAGAAAAGGAAGGGCCATAATAGCACATTATATGCAAGTAAAAAATGAAGAGAAGGGAAAGGAAAGGGATGGGAGAGAGGGAAGGGGAAGGGCCCAGACACATATGAAAAATACCTCAATTATATAAGCAAGGGGGAAAAATGTGTATGTACCCACCCTTGCAGTAATTTATGGCGGTACAGAAACACGCACTCGGGAAAGAAAAGCGTACGGCCAGTGGAATAGTGGTTAATTTAACCTTCCAAAAATGCCTTTAGACTGGACCAGAAGGGTTATGGAGCAAGGTTCAGCTAGCTGGTAGTTCCTGCAATGGTCGCATAGACAGTGCGATTAATATTGATACCTGTCCCATGATCCTGAATAGGGTCCCTGAAACAGTAACCCATAAAGTGCCCCTGTATAATGGCAGTAGTCCGTAGGGAGTTACCTTAATAAATTGTGCTATTCCATGGTTCCCGGGTGTGATCCCATCTCTAGAGTAAGGCGGCCAAAAGCACACCTTTTAAGCCTCCTACCCGGCAACTGTCATCAGAAATCGGCGGAGGTTTGCCGAATGATGACGTCGGTGGGTCCACCGCTCCTAGTGCGCATGCGTCAGTACATGACTGCAGCTCTCGGTCAGCATGGATACCCACCGGCCGAGAACACAGGCGGACAAACCTCTCAATACAGAGAGGGAGTCCGTCCTGCTGGAGAGGCACGTGTCCGCCCCTAGGAGAGTTAACTCCTTATGCCCCAAGGCTACACAGAAAAGAGCATCAGTGGCAGGCTGCGCTGAACAAACAAATGATAAGTAAATACAAAAAAAAAATTAGAACGATTTATAACAGAAAATTATAATGGATCAAAGAAGTAATAACAGTTACAAGCATGTTGTTAAAATCTCACCATATATGAGCAAATTTTGATCTGCAAAGAGTCTTGCCGACATAGAAAGCCTTGCAGGCACAGACCATCAGATAGACTACGCTTTTTCAAATTCGGACAAATTTTTTCGGATGCGGTAGAATTTTGTCGAATTTGATAGGTTTTTTCTAATGCGATTGAATTTTTCCGAATGCGGCCAAATTTTTCAAATTCCAATACGAAACTAAATGAATTCTAAAAACGAATGCAACAAACTGAACTGAACAAATTTAGTTAAATAACGAATTGAAACTAAACAAATTTTTTCATCCTGCACAAGTCTATACCATGCTACATATTCCATGTTCTCTAGAGGGGTTTCGATATTGATTAGCAGATCCTTACCTTGCACGGTGGATGATGTATTCTCTGACCCCCAGAGTAAATATGTTTTGGTTGGGTTTCTTCTGTGGGGCCAGAGATATATATTTGTCAAATTGTCAGTGTGTATATACCACCTCCATTTGTGGGGACCCTTCTATATAGTCTCTTAGAAAAATGTATTTGTATGGTCCAGCTAAGCTATTGATTGTGGGATACTTTAATGCTATCCTTGATCCTGCTTTGGATAGACCAACTCCTGGTAGAAGCTTAGCGATAGAAAAATCCATCAACTAGATGATATACTTGTTTTTCAACTTCGTATAAGACTGGCATAAATCTAGCCTTCATTAATTTGGTGATATTAGCATATATGTTGGATGTTAAATACCTACCGAGCGGGTTATGTGACCATGCTCCTCTTATGATTACACTTTGTCTGCATCAGGTTCGTGATGCAGCACAGTGGAGATTGGGTACTCACTGGATTTCACATTCAGATATTATTAATAAAATTCGGCCCCTTCTAGCAGAGTATTGGGAGTTTAATATAGGGTCCTCCACTTCAGCAATACTATGGAGTCCCTTTAAGGCTTATACAAGAGGACAATATATATCAGCTATCAAAGCAGTTAATAAGGCTCAACGAGTAAAGAACGATGCTTTGAAGCTTACAGTGGATGAAAAAATATGCTGCCGATCCATCCAAATCCAATTTTAGTGCTCTATTCCATAGCAAACGGGCCTTACATTTGCATGTGGTTGAGGCCACGAGGATGGATCTATACAAAAATAAACAAAAATTATGTGAGCAGTGAGATCACTATGGTTGCTTTTTGGCCATGATGGCTAAACATGAACAACCTAGTATTCCGATTTTGGAAATAGGCATCTCCTCTGGAGATGTGGCCTGTACACAGCCTAAAATTCTGGAGACTTTCCAGCAATTTTATCAGACATTTTACACACCTCATTTGCCTTCTGATTTCCAGCCAAATGAATTGGCTGGTTGGCTGGATTCAGTTGCACTGGCTTGGCTAATGGATAGTGAGAGGGAGACACTGGTGCATTCTATAACTTTGGAAGAGGTACTATCTGTCATTGGTTCTTTTCCATTGGGGAGGTCATCGGGATCGAATGGCCTTCCTATTGAATTTTATAAGGCTCATGGAGAGCTCTTAGCTCCTGTATTGGCTTTGCTTTACTCTTATTGACTGAAGGAGGGAGCTTTGCAATGCTTAAATGGTTTAATTAATAATAACTCAAAAGATCCATCCTCTTGTGCATCATACAGGCCTATTGCTCTTTTGAATGTAGACTTTAAAATTTTGACCAAGCTCATCTTCCGACAATTACAACCTATGACAGTGATGGCGAACCTTGGCACTCCAGATGTTTTAGAACTATATTTCCCATGATGCTCATGCACTCTGCAATGCAGCTGAGCATCATGGGAAATGTAGTTGCAAAACATCTGGGGTGCCAAGGTTCGCCATCACTGACCTATGATGTCTAATATTATTGATTCATATCAGACGGGGTTCATGCCTGGTAGGGCTACTCATGGGAATTTGAGGAGATTATGTACTAATATTTATACTTCACATCTTAATGTTGATACCTTGGAGGGGCCCTTTCTGTGGGAGGTTCTCCGCAAAATGGGCTTTCCAATGGTATTTATAAAATGATTGCAAATCTTATGTAGAAATCACCCAGCAGCTGTGAAAATGGGGGGAGGGTTGACATCCCCTTTTTCATTATTTAGGGGAACTCGGAAGGGCTGCCCTCTCTCTCTGACCCTCTTTGCTATTGCTATGGAGCCAGTGGCGGAGGCTTTGCGCACTTCCCCCAATATTAAGGGATTACGGATTGGTTGGTTTGAGGAGAGGGTAACTTTGTATGCAGATAACCTTTTATTATTTTTGAATGATGCTGGACCCTCGCACCATGGGGCCTTAGACTGGATTCTTTTTCAGCAGTTACAGGGTTGAAGGTAAATTGGACTAAGTCACTGTTGTTGCCAACTGATGTGGAAGCCCGTAGCATGGCTTTGAACGATATTCCATTGCAGTGGGTAGAGAATTTCAAGTATTTAGGAGTTGTATTTTCCTGCCAAGCTTCTGAATTTATTTCCCTGAATTTTACTCTGATTCTAGGAGACATTGGGTCAAAATTGAAAGCATGGAAGTCTCTACAATTGTGCTTATTCGGACATATTAATCTTTTAAAAATTAAAATGATACCAAAATGTATGTACTTATTTAGACATTCTCAGTGGCTCCCTGTATCCTTTTTTACAAGATTAAATCAGCTTTTTTGTCTTTTTTATGGGGATCGAAGAACCCCAGGTGCAAAATAACTACCTCGATGCGCCCTTGTGAACAGGGAGGCTTACCTTTTCCCATTTTTATATAAATATTTTTTGTCCACTCAGCTGGTTACGGCCATATGGTGGCTAAGTCCAGATATATATAAATCCTCCACTCGGCTGGAAGCAGCAGTGGCAGGTTCTATAGAAGCTCTTAAGGCACTTTTATTTAGGGGCCGTAGGGCACCCTACCAGTTGACTGCTTTAATGCTTAATACTATTTGAGCTTGGGAGGCTGGTCTTAGATGCAAGTATTATCTGTGGTTTAATCCTACGCTCCCTCAATTTTTTAAAGTACCAGAGCCTATTGCATGGACTAAATATAATATGAAATGACTCTCTCAAGTGGTCACTGATTGGAAATTATCTACCTTTTCTACACTTAACTCAATCTTTAACTTACTTCTTATTAATTTAGATATTTCCAGCTTCTCCATATTTTTCATGCACAGTTTCCATAGGACAGCCTAAGGATTATACAATCCTTTTTAGAATCAGTTCTCAGGGTTGAGTCCCTGGATAAGCGCACCTCGAGACTGTACTCTCATTTCACTTTCATCTCTATTTTGCCATTAGAAGATCCCAGAGCTATGTGGGTGCGAAATATACCAAATTTGGATATTGAGGACTGGAGGGGTGTGTGAGATTTCCCTCTGCGATCTCTGGTATCATTGAGAGACTGCATGATTCAATTTAAATTGGTACATAGAGCATATAATACGCCTTATAGACTTCAAAAGATAAATACTGTCTGCTCCTCCACATGTTGGTGGTGTGGAGCATCTCAGGGGGATTTCACACACATTTTTTGGACTTGCCCATATATAGCTATTTTATTGGGAGGAGGAGTGGTAGATTTATTGAATACTATTACCTTTGCTCCTTTACTAGTCTCAATGTTTGTTTGCCTGCTGGGTCTGGTAGAGGCTATTGTTCCTACAGTGTCTGAGCGAGTGTTGGCTAATACAACATTATTTTACGTAAGAAAAGCCATTGCTATACATTGGAATAAACCCTGCTCTCCTACACTTCTATACTGGAAACAATTGATAAATAATAATCTCCCATTGTATAAAGGCAGATATATTAATAGGGGTTGCCCTAGTAAGTACAATAAAGTCTGGTCAAAGTGGCTGGACAAACCTATACGCGGCATCTAATGCTGATGGGGGTCATAAATCATAATATGGGTGTTGCTGTACAAAGGATAGTTGGACCATTGGTGATAGAAGGAATTCAAATTTGCTTTCTACTCTCCTTTTTTTTTGTTGCTTTGTTAGTTTGAATTTGTATTTTGAATTGATGGTTGCTATGTAAGGTGATTGGATCTTGATATTGTATTAATATATTTTAGGTTCAATGTGTATGATGTTTTTTGTGTTGTGTTTTGCTTTGTCTGTTTGTTAAGGAAAAGAAACAAAACGATTTATAAAAAAAGAAAGCTGTGTACTAACGATCAGATTATTGTACAATCACTTCCAAAGCATTTTTTTTTTGTATAATTTTTTGGATTGTGTGTACTGGCCATACTGGCTATCCCACACCCACCTAACAACTATCCCTGAGCCACCCCCCATCAAATCATTCTCTGCAGCTATTACCTTTTGTACCACCCCTCCCTTTAGAATGTAAGCTCTAGGAGCAGGGCCCTTCTGTACCTTTTGTATAGAACTGTAGTGTAATTGTGTTGTCCCCCCTATACATTGTAAAGCACTGAGTAAACTGTTGGCGCTATATAAATCGTATATTATTATAATAATAATAATAATAATAATTATAATAAGAGAAATCTACCCAACAGGACACAAAAGGAGGTTTCAGCCACTCACAAAGATGTACAACTTCCATAAATTTTAAAGCCATGAGGAAAAAAAATGGACAGAAAAAAAGAGCATATTTTGCTTCAAATATAAGTATCTTATCCAGTAAATAAACTAAACTTGCTTTTTAAAATTTGTGATTATACAGAAGCAGCAGAAAGGGTGTTTCTGGAATGAGAACTCTGGAGGGAAAAGCTATTTGCATTTCTATATGGTCCTGATCATTGTAATTTCATAAAGTATTTTTGATTGTTTTTACGACACTTCTGGGATGCAAGCATGTGTTTTCTCGTTCAAAAATTTTTATTTTATGTTAAAATAAATTACATGTACAGAATATAAGACAAATTATGTGATACCAGAAATAAAAAGTAGACATATTGAAGTACGAATGATACAAAGCAAAGAAGAATTTCAAGATATTCTCGTGGGAATGACAATAAATGGCCTTACATATTTTAGAATTTGAAAACATTCTTGTAGCTGAGTTTTAAACATTTTAATCCCAAGAAAATATAAATATGTCTAAAAGAAAATATATGATTTTAAAATTTTGACCATAACTTCTAAAGTATGTTTATAGTAAGTATTATATAGTAAGGGAAGAACATAAAAGGTATATAGGAGGGGAAGGGGAGGGAATAATTCTCCGGAGGAGGTTTTATATATCATCTAATGTTGTAATTCTATAAAAAATCTTAATCACCATAACAATAAAACTCGGTTGTCAATATTATCTGACGTATAATATTTAATCCAGGGTTTCCATATGATATCAAACTTTGTCATCTGGTTTTTATCTATAGCGTCCATTTTAGCATGGATGAAAGATTGATTCATTCTACGTTTGGTTTCTGCAATATTCACCACATCTGTTTTCCACGCATTGGCTATAGTCTGCTTTGCGGCTATCAGGAGTGTAAGAACGAATTTGAATTGTTTCTGATTCAGAAAGGCTGGTTTTAAATTAAGGAGAGCTATAATTGGGTCTGGAAAAATTGGACGATCAAAAAATTTTGTAATTATCAGAAAGATCTTTTTCCAAAATGATTGTACAATTGAGCAATGCCACCAGGTATGTATATAGGTACCTTTTTCTGGACAGCCACGAAAGCAGAGGCCAGTGTTGTCTGTTGAGAATTTGGCGATTCTCGCAGGAACCAAATACCAGCGTGTGAGAACTTTATATGATGATTCAGACGCCAATATATTTATAGAGGAAGATTTTGTGAAAGACCATATGTTGGACCAAGACCTAGAATCGATCGTACAATCCAAATCTTTTTCCCACTTGGCCACATATTTAGGTATAACAGTATTAGAATTAGATATCAATTGTGTATACAATGATGTAATACGACCTTTAGCATGTGGTTCCTTGAGACAAAATCTTTCAAATTGAGAAATATTATGTAAGTTTACATTTAAATTGAGAAGAGGAGTATAAAAATCTTTGGAGATATCTGAATATTTCTGATTGTGGAAGCTTATATAATTCACATAGATCTGTAAAAGATTTTATTGATGTAGTTGAAGTTAAATTATATAGACAAGTGATACCAGCCTTAGACCAAGCTTTAAAGGTTTTGGGATATTTCCAGGCTGGGTAAAAAGTCGGATTCTTGTGGAAAGATAATAGCGGATTTTGTGGAGATTGCAGACCATGTGAATTTCTATACCTATCCCATATAGATAGAGAGTGCTTAGTAATGGGGTTATTTATAGACTTACGATCCGCAGGTTGTAACCATAATATATTGTTTATAGGAAGAGGATCACAGTCTACAGCTTCAATGAGGACCCATAAAGGAATCTCTGTAGAAGAGTGATATTTTGTTAATTGAGATAATTGAGCTGCCTTATAATATATGTTAAAGTCTGGGAATCCCAAACCAAAGCTTTGGGGAGAACAAGTGTTTTTTTGTGAAGTCTGGGTTTTATTTTCCCCCAAGTAAATTTCGTTACTTTTTGTTGAATCAGCCTAAGAAAATATGCAGGAATATGAATCGGGAGAGTTCTGAATAAATATAAAAATTTCGGAAGAACAGACATTTTTATGATATTGATTTTCCCAAACCATGATATCGGCATTGATGACCAATTAGATAACGACCTTGTAATATTTTTTAATAGAGCTGGGTAATTAGCTGCAAATAAATCGGAGGGGTTAGGAGTAAACTGCACACCCAGATATGGGAGGCTATGATCTACCCACTTAAAGGGTAGTGAATTTTGTAAAGATTGTTTATCTTTTTCGACAAGTGAAATGTTTAATGCTGAAGATTTTTGAATATTGACCTTAAGGCCCGAAATAAATGAGAATTCTTGTAGTACAACCATAAGATTTGGGGCCGAAACATGTGGAGAAGATAGAAAAAGGAGAATATCGTCTGCGAATAAACAGAGCTTATGATGAAAGCCACCCATTTCAATACCTGTTATAGTGGGTTCCATCCTAATTCTTTGTGCTAAAGGTTCAATGAGTAAAGCAAATAATAATGGCGAAAGTGGACATCCTTGACGAGTCTCCCTCAGTATATTAAACTCGTCCGATTTGTACCCTGCATATCTGATATAAGCTTTGGGATTTTGATACAAACTAGAGATCCATCGTAAAAAATGAGGGCCGAATCCCCATTTGGAAAGGGTATAGTTCATATATGACCAAGATACTGTGTCAAAAGCTTTCATAATATCTAAAGAAAGAAAACAAGTGGGAATACGTCTTTTTTTAGCGGCATGTGACAGGAGTGTTGCACGTCTAATATTATCTCCTGCTTGACGTAATGGAATGAAGCCCACTTGTTCACGATGTATTAGATTGCCTATAATAGTATTTAATCTGTTAGCTAGAATTTTGGCTAAAATTTTTATGTCCAAATTTAATAACGAAATAGGGCGATAATTAGACCATATTGAATCGTCTGTGTGAGGTTTAGGGAGCAGTTAGGGTTTCTCTTCTAAAAGAATGACCTTCCAAAAGGGAATTAAAAGTGTTTGTCAAGACTGGAGATAGGGTGTCTACAAACGTTTTGTAATACAGCGCATAAAAACCATCAGGACCTGGCCTTTTATTTAGTTTCAGATTTTTGATAACTTCAGATACCTCTATAATTGACACTGGTTCCTCCATCATTTCCATTTGTGTTTTAGATAGTGTCGGTAGAGATATATGAGAGAAAAAATCATTTGCTCTAGAAGGGTCCAACTCATTATTAGAAGAGTATACATTTTTTAATTGTGTTTTGAATTTTTGTAATATTTTTAAAGGATTATTTGTGTATACCCCCCTAGAGATTTTCAGACGTATCGGTTTCGTTGGGTTCTGGCAGGATTTTAATGCCCTGGCTAATAGTGTGTGAGGTTTATTCGCATTGATATAGAAATTGTGTTGTGATCTCTTGATGGTTTTATCCGCTGCTTCAGTAAGGAATAGATCAAATTCCAATTTAGCTTTGTCAAGATTTATTTTAGATAAAGAAGAAGGGTTATTTTGGAATGCTGTGTGACATTTATTGAAATTTGTTTCTAAAGTCTGACAAAGGATTTTCCGCTCTCTGTTGAATATGTTTGCTTGCTGTAGACATATGCCACGGAGAACAGGTTTGTGTGCTTCCCATAATGTAGTCAGAGAGACGTCAGGTGTGGAGTTATATTTTATATAATCTTTGAGCGCAATTTCAATATTATTTTTATGAGCTGGATTTTTGAGTAGGAAATCTCTTAATATCCATGTTGGATCTTTTTTTTTTTGAATTATAGAGGCAACAGTAATGTAGCCTGCACTATGATCGGACCATGGGATGGGAATAATTTTTGTAGATATTATTTCTGGAATTAGCCCTATGGACATAAATATATGGTCTATCCTAGAGAATGAGCGATGAGGGAACGAGTAATGTGTGTATTGTCTCTTGGTTGGATTCAATTCTCTCCAAGTATCTACTAGGTTATGTTTTGTAATTAGTTTTGATAAGAGTTGTTTGTCTGCTGTATGTGACTGTGGGATTGGTGATTTATCCAAAAATGGCAATATGGTCTGATTAGAATCTCCACATAGAATTGTAGTACCTATTTTGTGGTGTTCTATAGTTTGAAATAAATGAGAAAGAAAAGAAATAGGATTTTTGTTAGGAGCGTAGTATGATGTAATGGTGA
Source organism: Lithobates pipiens (assembly GCF_037356315.1). Lineage (NCBI taxonomy): Eukaryota > Metazoa > Chordata > Amphibia > Anura > Ranidae > Lithobates > Lithobates pipiens. The sequence continues at coordinate 149,771,691 of NW_027507903.1, forward strand.
TAGCGGTATCAAGTAGGTGTCCTTTAAGAATCAAGTAATGACCTTCTGGATCCTTGATTTCCTTCATTAGTGAAAATGGTGTATTGCGATGGAAAGCTATAAGCACGCCTCGTTTTTTAGAGGAGGCCGAAGCTGTGTATACTTAAGGGTAGTCTTTACTGAAAAATTTGGGAGTGGATTGTGACGCAAAATGAGTCTCTTGGAGGCAAACTATATGTGCTTTCTTGGATGAAAATGTGCGGAAGGCTTTAGTGCGTTTGTGTGGAACGTTTAGTCCCTGAGTATTTAATGATATGATGTTTAATGGGGCCATGGAGTTGGGAAAAGTAAATATGTGTTGGTGTTTATGTTAGAACGTGTGTCATATAAGAAATTATTTGTCTCCAGAGTATAGGGGTGGAGGGAAAGGAGATAATGACTGAAAAAGAAAATACAATTAATATACAATATTGAAATATATCTTAACATATCTATGTTCTTAATGTGTCCGTTGGGAGGAGAAAATCTCTCCCTCCAAGGGTACATGAGCCACTGTCAACTGCCCGGTGTACACCGAGCTGCTGAGGGTAGCAAGAGAGGGTGCAAGGAACTTCCCTGCAGGACACCAAGAGCCAATCATATCATTTCATTTTTCAAGCAAAAAATAAAAATGTAAGATTAAGGCGACCTCAGAGACAAAGAAGAGAAGAGAGAGAGAAAAAAAAAAGTTATAATAAGATGCCTAAATTATTAGGAAACATTTCTTAAATAAGATTATGATAAAAATATTGATTGGAAGTCAGAGAAAAAACTCGGCAGTAGCCATTCTGTTGAAAAGGCAAGATAGTAGCCTCAGTACAAGTGTTTATCAGTCCATAGTGTCAGCCAGATCTGGAGGTAGAGATTGTATGCGACTCCTTTTCTGTGGATTGTAGTCTTCTTCTCTTCTGGAAGCAAAGGAGGGATTATCAGCATATGAGGATGATTTTGGGCGAGTGTCCACAGCATCTCTTGATGTGTTTATCATCCCTAGTTTCTGTAAAGTAGTTTGCAGGTCCTTAGCTGTTTGGCACATATATTTGCGACTTTGGAAAGTAAAACGCACTGAGAAAGGAAAGCCCCATTGGTAGATTATGTCATTTCGCTGTAATATTTGCAGTAGTGGTTTCAGGGTTCTTCTTTTGTTGACTGTAATCTGTGAGAGGTCTGTGAATAATTGATATTTATGACCCTGGAAAATTAGGGGATCTTTATTTCTAGCTGTATTTAGCAGTAGTTCCTTAGTGCGGTAGAAATGCAATTTTGCGATAATGTCACGGGGAGGACCATCTATTTTCTTTGGTGCTAGGGCTCTATGAACCCGGTCCATTTCAAGACGCTCTAGTGGGATAGCTGGTTGTAATTCTTGAAAAAGTGCAGTAATAGCACCGTTTAAATCATTCACAGATTCGGGTATTCCTCTAATACGTATATTGGAGCGTCTTGCGCGATTTTCAAAATCCTCCAATTTGGATTGTAATATGTCATTTTCCTCTTTAAGAAAATCAATTTCTGAGGCAATGTTAGATGTATAATTTTCCAGATCGTCTGCTCTAATTTCCAGTGCTGATGTACGCTGACCAAGTATTCTAATTTCTTTGGTAAGGTTTGTGGTGATGATATCTGCAGTGGTTTTTAGTGATTTTTGAAGCAGATTTTCTATTTGTTTCAGCGTTACAGGAGGGGATAAGTCTTTTTGTGTGGAAAGTTCTAAATTCTCCAGAACTGACATATTTTTCTCAGGTATTTGGTTAAAGAGACTATGTGCTTTTAATGAGAGAACATCTTTATGTAAAGCAGCAGAAGGAGCTGTCTGTTTGTTCTCCTCACTGTGTCTCCCCTCAGAGGGGGAGGGTTTCAGTGCCATACTGCTGTGTGTGTGAGGCGGCGCTTTCTTGTTAATTTTCTGCCTCATGAGTCTCCTCTGACCCCCCCGAATGTCACCAATGTAAGGTAGGGATATTTATCTACCGTTTGGTATGATATATATGCGGAGGGTCAAGTTACCTCCGCCGTTATATGGCTCCGTTGTCCTGCTGAGAATGGAGCTCTAAGCCAGCATTACCTCTCGGCTAGGCTCCGCCTTCTCCCCCTCGCAAGCATGTGTTTTATCATACTTGTAACACTTGGAAAAGAATATTTCTTCTCACATTATTTGCAAGTTGCAGCTTTGGTTTCAGCAGAAATTGCACAGTGGAAATGTTTCCAAAAAAAAACAGTTTTCCCCAATTTTATCAGTTTTTTTTTCCAGGCCTTTGCATCTTTAACCACTCATCACTTAATTCAGAACTAAAAACAAAATGGCGTTTAGATACAAGGGCATATAGCGCGGGAGGGGTGATTGAAATTTTACACACATACATTCTAACAGACTTTATGATTCATTCACTTCTCAGAATTTTATTAAGGCTGTTTTACAGGATGGGTATTTGGCAGCATGACCAGGTAGGGAGCAAGTGTAAGTTGCAGTTTACTAAACAAATGCAAAGCAATACTGTAAAACAGGTTCAGGATGGTAAAGGAACCTGCATACATTGCACAATAATGAAAGCTGCACAAACACAGGCTCTTTACAGAAACGTCTTGTTACCCTTATAATATATTTGAGATTTAATAGCTCTCAGATATGATCTGGGTTAAATGAGAGTTCTTTGACCATGAGTGAAAGATTTAACACAATAACAAAAATGTATTGGTATATAGTAAAGTAAGCCTAGACTAATACACACAATCTATTTGTACAGGGAAAGGGTAAAAATCATGGATTACATAAAGGAATACAGAGTATATTCTTTAAAAAATTATTCTACAAATAGTAGGACATAAAAGACTTAAACATATTTAGTTATATGTACAAGGGAGACATTTCCCATAATTACCAGGCAATGACCCACAAAGGTTCCATTCGTGTGACCGCTCTACCAGAGCGTGTGTGTGTGTTTCCCTCCCATCTAGTCTGTGTATGTCATTACAGGCTGATGCCTCATTGGTTGGTAGGCTTGTGCAATGCGTTTTGTAACTAATCGAAATTCGGCCGAATTTTGCATCTTTCGGACATTCGGATGCATCCGAATGTCCGAATAAAGAAATAACGAATAACAACGAATATGAAAGAAATATAACAAATGAATTTGAATGAATTCAACATGATTTGGTAATTCTTTAAAGATCTAATGAAACAAAAGGTCAGCTCAAAGTAAATCCTATATTCCAATCAGCTAATTAATTTTGTGCCGGAAGATGGATTACTGGCAAAGGGCATTCCTGAGAACTGAGTTAGAAGGGTGTTGTATTGTATTTGAGCCGAGGAGAAGAGACGTTGTCATTGTGTCTGTTAAAAGATTCAATAAACAAACGACTTTCCAAACTACGAATCATTATCACGAATGTATATACATACATAAATAGCAAATTTCAACGAATACGAACGAATGAATTTGACACTCTACGAATAATAACGAATTATCTGAAAACATATTAACGTAACATAACGAATATAACAGAGCGAAATGATGTATTTTACAAATGACAACTAACCTAAAACTAAACGAAATTTTCCGTTGTGCACAAGTCTATGGGTTGGCATGGCGTGGCTCTGATTGGTGGGCTTCCCTGATCCTGTTTAAGGACTGGCTACATCTCCAATCCCTATACTTTGCATAAGTCAGCCCCCTTATCAAATACCTGATAGAAGAGCCTTATTGGATGAGCAAGGCCTCCCTTACACCTCCAACTCGGGGCCTCTGATAGTGTGAACAGAAGGCACTGGAGTGCTGAGTCACGCAAGTGCCAAGGAGTCTTTGCCGCCACCAGGGCGGATGTCTTAGTAGGGCTGGTGAAGTCACTGGAAGGCTTCAGCAGGAAGACATACAGGCAGGCAACTAGTGCAGATGGCAGCAAAAGAGTGGCAAGGTCCGGCAGGCTGGGTCATACACAACTAGGAGAATCGGATGCAGGGTATAGGCAGGATCGTAGTCAGGAGGCACGCCAGGTCAAACAACCAGATCATTAGAACCGGAGCCAAGGAGAAGACAGGAGATTGGTCACAGGACAAGCTGAGGTTGGTGCAGGTGGAGTTCAAGGGATGGTCAAGACAAGCTGTAATCAAGTTACAGGTTCTCAGGAAATAGGCCTTGATGCGTACGGGGATGAGCAATGGCTTCTGTTGGCGCCAAAGACCAATTCCTATGAGCAACGGGAATGCACGTTCTTCTGCGACTTAGAGTTCTTCTAGGGAGACGAGTCTGTTTGCTGGCAAGTGCATCCTGACACCCCTTTAATGCACATCCTTGTGGCTATTCTGAGCAAGAGATTAAGTTGACCTTTTCCCGTTAAGTATTGATTTTAGCCGGGAAGTAAAGTATTGATTTTTAGATTTTAGTTGACCTCCCTTCATTGCATATCCAAACATGGGATCCTTTGAAGTGAATATGTGTAGAACAGTAAGGTTTGGGTCCCATTGTTTAGATAGACAAGCCTAGGCACCGAATTGTCTGGTCTAACAAAGACTTCTGTGACGATAATATGTTACGCCCCACATAGATACAAGCTAAATGAAATATATTCATAATTACAATATTTTACAGCTATTAATAGAGATTTTACATAAACTCATAAAGCAACAGGTGGCCCTTTGTGGCCACTTGAGAATACGAGGCTCGGCCACACTTAAAATAATGGTTTATGTGTAATCACCTTTAATTTTTGGAACATTTGGCTTTGCCTTCTGAAACAAAAAATAGCTCTTTGAGGGGAAAAAAACCTTTTAAGCTCTCCATCTCTACAGTCCACATTTCTGGATCCCAGTATCGGTAGTCATCACTTGTTCTTATTAATGGAGATTTTACATACTCTCATAAGGCAATAGTCTCTACCACTTAATCAGGGTAAGATGTGACTGCCTTGCATGCTCTCTATAATATTATTTAAGAACAGAAAGTCAAGTTAAGAATCACTTCAGAAAAACAGTTCAGAACACAATCAGCTGCTTGAGACTGTCCTTGTGATCACATTGTTCTTGGTGTTCAGGATAGCTCTGTTAACTGGCTAGTTAACTCTCAGAATTCCTGCCAGGACTTCAGAACTCTTAGGCTGGCCTTACACAGAATCTCTGCCAGGACTTCCAATGGCACTTGCAAATTCCCCCACTAAGACTTCAATGGTACTCTGCTACACAGGACAGGTGGGCCTTGATGCTCTCAATGTCTGAATTTGCACAAAGATATTAGGGCTCACAGAATAAGAAGAAAATGTCCTGCCTTTCAGCTATGAGACCTACGGTGGCTTTTCACTGAACAATTCCTTACCAACCAGGAGCTACCTTGTCCCCTGAGGAAGCTAGATTAACTGACCTAAAAAAGAAAAAATGGTGTCAGCGCCTTAATAGTATATGGCTGCTAGCAATTAGTGTAGATATACAAAACGTTTGATAACAATAACAAAGAAAAATTGCAGCTCTCAGCACAATATCAAAAAACCCAAAACATCTGAAGTGATATGATAGTGAGTCCAACGCAGAAAATATTCAAAATAATCAAACATAGAATAGTTCTTATGAAGAAGTATCAAGTGATATGATTCTGTTGATCTCCCTCCTCTAGTGCTTCAATCACTCAGTGCGACCTCCACCAATGGCAGAAAAACTCACTCACCAAATATAGTTGCTGGCTAATGAATAGTACAGCAAAAATCACATATGATAAGATCCAAGTTATCAGAGGTATGTTTTTATCATTAGCTCACACTTATCCCCTCTATCCGAATCACAGTACCCTCTTCATAATGTATCCAAGTGCATGGATCATGACCAGGAAGTTTTATTTCTCATGGTAAAAACAGCTCAGCATATCCCATCCATAGTAATAAGTCACCAATGACAAAATAAAATCTCATGGTGCAGTATTTATTGGTGAACTAGCATAAAAACTAACATATAAAACAGTTGTGTCTATAGCACTTACAACAATCCAATGCCAATCCAACCAGGAATAATGGTGACAGGACCTCAAATGCAAAACATCATGTGCGAAATAGCAAGCTTGCACTTACATGAAGCCCCTGCTAATCTGAAATAGAGTGGTGGCCAGAACCTCAGGCGTTGTATAGTAATAAATCTCTACAGCTGTTTCGCACACACACGCACCATCAGGAGTAAAAAAAGTTTAACTGGCCTGTTTCCAATAATCATTGACCCAGTAGCAGTTAAGCTTTCGGTCAGGAAAATGGCCGAAGAAGAACTGGCAACACTGCCAATATTCATCATGGCTGTATCTGGTGCACGCAGAGCGAACCGGCGCTTGCAGATGCGTAATGGCGCAAACCGGTGAATGCGATTGCGGAATGTGACAAATGCTTGCACCCACTGGCCTATAAAAACCTACTGCTGTGAGTACTATCGTCAGCTCCCCTGTGTTTCCTGTGCTTCTGTGTATCCTGATCCTTGTACCTCCTGTTACCGACCCGGCTTGCCTTGACCTGCTTATCCTGATCTCCTGGTTTGACCCCTAGCTTGGCCTTCTGACTCTGCTTCTGCCTGCTCCATTGTGTTTGACCCAGGCTTGGCTTACTGACTCTGTTACTGTCTGTCTAACTGTGTATGACCCGGCTTGCTCCAGTTCTGCTACCTGAATTTGCTTCTGACTGATCCACTGTGTATGACCCCTGGCCTGGCTCTTGGTTCTGCTTCCGGTCTGCCCTGCTGCCAAGTCCGTCTGGTGCCACACAAGCACACCTGCCCTATAGTGCATCCTGCTTCTTCCATCTACCTTCCGGTGATCAGCTCTTCAGACTACAGTAACTGGTAAACCATGATTTTTTGGGCACTGCATTCCCTGTACCAAATTCAGGGGTGCTCTGCACTTAGCCACAAAGACAGCCCTCTCAGCACCTCGGCCACCAACCAAGTACGTGACACTTTCACTTTAAAACTTGCTACAGGTCTTGCTGATCCTTTGATAGGGTGGAAATAGCTCTGCAACATTGGGCAATGGGGTACTAAAACTGGAAAGTGCAAAATCTGGTGCAGTTCTGCATGGTAGTCAATTAGCTTCTAACTTCAGCTTGTTCAATTAGGCTTTGATCAAAAAAAAAAAAAGCCTGGAAGCTGTTTGGTTTCTATGCAGAGCTGCCCCAGATTGTGTACCTTCTAGCTTTAGTAAATTGTCCCAATGTCCCTTCTTATCATTGCAACTATAAAGAAATACTTAGAGTAATTAATGAGGGCCAGTGGCTCTGCCATATCAGATGGGATTTACTCTGCACGTGATCCAAAATCTGTGAGAATAGAAAGAGAAAAGAGGGTGCACTGGCCTAGTGCATTATCCATCAGATTTATTAAAAGATATAAATAAAATCATAAAGATATCTGCTCACAAACATAAGTTAAAAACATGCTCGTCAGGCCACATGTGTGGCTATCTCTTATCGGTTGCTCGAATAACGGAACCTGGGAGTGGGGAATCCTGGATGAGACCCCTCAGGCTGACGCGGTTGTGAAGAACTGGCCTTCTTCTTCAGAGCCTCTGAAGAAGAAGGCCAGTCCTTTGAAACATGTCAGCCTGAGAGGTCTCATCCACTCCCAGGTTCAGTGATTCGAGCAACACATGGTCTGTTTTTAACTTATGTTTGTGAGTAGACATCTTTATGATTTTATTCATATCTTTTAATAAATCTGTTGGTTATTGTACTAGGCCAGTGTGCCCTCTTTTCGTTTGATTTCTCACAGCACTGTCAGGACAACCCCAGTCCTAGAGAGCAGCAAGGCATCTATGAGATTATCCATGAATTGACCAGGCACCTGTGACACTACACAGTCAGCTGACTCTAGCGCAGGAGTGTGGTGTTCTTTTCTGTTGGTGTTAATCCAAAATCTGCACTGAACCAAAGACCTGACAGACTATATTTAAGTATTTTTTTCAACCATTTTATTTTACTGTTGCTTATGTCTGTTATAATATAATTTCTGGAAATATTTCCTGCACCACTTTTCTTTTCATTAAAATAATATTTAAAAATTGTATAAAGCAAAAACAAGCAGAAGCTGAAGCTGCGCTAGAGAAAGAAAACGGAATTCAGCTGCCAGCACTTAAAAAGTCAAGATACAAACTTCACAGATAATAGTATATATCAATAATGCAGCGCTAGAACAAATAAATGACATGAATCTTTTAAAGTCATTAAACAGAGTTTGAAGGTAAAACATGCAGAACTAGAACTAAAAGTCCCATATCAAAAGTCCATTTAATCAGTGATAGATACAAGAATCATCATCTGAATCTCTGAATGACCTAACTTGAAATGAAGAACTTTTCTTTGAAGAACCACTGTGTTAACCCACGAGCCACGACTTGGAAAATCTCTTTGTAGGGTAAGGTTTAAGCCCCGTACACACGATTGGATTTTCCGACAACAAAACCGTGGATTTTTTTCCAACGGATGTTGGCTTAAACTTGTCTTGCATATACACGGTCACGCAAATGTTGGCCCAAAATACCAAACGTGAACGCGGTGACATACAAGATAAAAAGGAAGTTCAATAGGCAGCACGGCTCCTTCTGCTTGATTCTGAGCATGCGTGAACTTTTATGCAACGGACTTGTGTACACACGATCGCAAATTCCGACAACAAGTTTTGTTGGTGGAAAATTTGAGAACCTGCTCTCAAACATTTGTGGGTGGAAATTCCAACAGCAAATGTTTGATGGAGCATACACACAGTTGGACTTTCTGACAACAAGCTCACATCCAACATTTGTTATCGGAAAATCAAATTGTGTGTACGGGGCATAAGAGTGTGCTCATTGCAGTTGGCAGTATTTCACAGCCCAGAAACTACATTAGTCAGCTGCAGTTGTGGAGAAGGGGTTATGGATATGGAAAGGCCTGGAGGCCACACTGCTGGAGTGGTGCACTGCTCACATTAGTGAGCTTGTAATGCCTAGTATACACGATCAGAAAATTGGATGGCAAAAATCACTTTTGGAGTGCGATAATCTGATCGTTAGTACACATCTTTCGAGAGCTGATCACAACAGTTCATCCAACAATATCCAAAGGGGCAAGCACAAAATGTTTCTTGTACGATACCAGATTGTATGATTTTCTTTTAATCAGTACTTTGTTTGTCCGAAATAAAATGGAAGATCAAGAGCATGCATGCTCAAAAATTAAGCAATACATTACATTACAATACAACACTTTACATCATACGAGAATTTTTGTAACTTTAATAATCTCTTTATTTTCCATATGAGACTGTGTACAAAAAAAAAAGACAATCATTCGTCCGATAATCTCATTGTGTGTACAAGGCATAAGTCTTTAAAGCAAGGCATGCATTATGATGTACCAATCACATACACTGTTTGAAACACTTATTCATAAAGGCACTATCATTACAACATAAACAAAATCTGTGCTGTACTATGAATGAGAAGGTAGGTGACCAGTCTTTCAGTACTTTTTTCTTCTTCTGTGTTTTAGAGTTGGGGAATAAGACTAATCTTGCAGTTCCTATTGAGATTCCTATAGAAATTAAATACCAATTGCACAATCTGGGAGATGATCTAACAACTACATGGCTTCTCTCGAGAAATAGTAATCATAAAGATTATAAAGCCCTGTTTACTCTCTACTGGTTTCCCTACAGTGTGCCTGAAGCTTTTCTTTCCTCCATAGCAGGGCCGTCTTTAAGGCAGGGCAAAAGGGGCAGATGCCCTGGGCCCTGTCATTGTTGTGGGACCTGTAGACCCTGTGTTTACATGTAAATAACCAGCATTCATATCTAAATAGCAGCAGCATCCATATGTAAATAGCTGCATCCGACGGCATAGATATGTAAATAAAGTCGGCATTCATATGAATATCATGCCCCCTGCAGTAAGGAGATGTTGCGCTGTAACCTCTAGCAACCAATCAGTGAGCAGTATTTGCTGAACAGTAATCTCTAGCAACCAATCAACAAGCAGAAATCATGTGCTGTAACATCTAGCAACTAATCAGTGAGCCGTAATGTGTGATGTAGCCTCTAGCAACCAGTCAGTAAGGGTGATACACTTTAACCTCTGGCAACCAATCGCAATCGCTTCCTGATTTGATACAGTAAACAGATTTTAAGTCTAGCTGCTATTTATTGTATGTCTCAGAGCAGGCGGAGAGCGAAACTGTATGGGGGGGGTCAAGAAAATGTTTGCCCAGGGTCTAATCAATATTAAAGACGGCCCTGCTCCATACACCAACATGAATAAGGCCAAGGAGCCTGTTTGAATTTAAAGGTCTATAGGTCAACACAAATGTATGAACGTGACTGCTTTGTGCCTACACATCTACGGGACATTGCCACCTAAAGACTTGAGATGAAGGTTGGAACATCCATCTGTGATCACTTCCCTAAGGTAGTTCATACTTCTAATCTATGGCAGGATGGTCATAGTTTTATAGTTGCTATACAATGGTACTCTTCTATAAGACAGACATGATGAAAACGTGAGTGGAGAGTGAAGCAACTGTACCTTGCTAGGGTATGTTAAGATTTACCGTACTTGAATAATATATTGATAAACTCAAACCTAAAATAAACTAACAAATGTGAGAAGGCAACTCTAATACTATCTAAATATGTGCTGTTGTACTTTTTATATTCGTGGAATCAAAGTTTATTTAGGTTGTAAAAACATTGCATTCAATGATATGAAAATGCACTTGTTTGACAAGAAAGCATTTCAAATATTTAATAAAGTGAAGTCATATCACTATATTCAAAACCTATTGTTAGTGTAGCTAGGCACTGTTTAATCCTGAGATGTGTTATATACAGTGTTGAATTTCCATTAACATAGGATAAAGGTGTAACATAATCTTGGTTGCAGACCCATCTTTTGACAACTCATATTGCTAGGGAAAAAATACAAGAGAATAAGAAAGTGAAAAGAATTAAAAGAGTTGGTAAAGACTAACAATTATAAAACAGATGAGAACGGGGAAAGAAAAGTGATAATAAAAAGCAAGTCAAAGAATCATTTTTATATGCTAATTTCAGCTTCTGAATCAGACTGTGAACTTTCTACCTTATCCTATAACCAGTCATACAAAGACAGCTTTTTCAGGCAGCCAGCAATAGTCTCCATATGTTACTCATGACAGGTATACTTTAAAGGGAACCTTTGTTTTCCCCTTGCAAGGATTCACTGCATTTCCCCCATGTTTAGACCATATACTTACCTTCCTTTTTCTCTCCTACAGCACTGAGGATCAAGGAAAAACAAGTAAGGATATAAGTCAAATCTTACATAGAACCGACTGTCTCCTCACCTCCATGTTAGAGCACTGGGCCAGTCACATCATAACTGACATCTAACTATTCACTATTGTTGGTTTAACCCCCCTGGCGGTATTCTCGAGTCCGGCTCGGGGGGGAAGTTTTATACCAAAAGCGGTAACCCCAAGCCAGACTCGGGACCGCATCACTGAATCCAGGGAGAGTTTACTTACCTTGTCCCCTGGATCCAGCGATGTCCCCGCGATGTACGAGCGGCTCGTCCTTCGCTCGATTCATCACGGAGCCGATCTCCGTTCCCTGCGAGCGTTGCGACGCCCGGGGATGGAGATCGGCGCCAAATTCAAAAAGTGAAACACACAGTATGCATACAGTATAATGTAATCTTACAGATTACATTGCTGTATGTAATAATTTCACATCCCCTTTGTCCCTAGTGTTCTGCCAGTGTCCTGCATGTAGTTTTATATTATAAAAACTGTTCTTTATGCCTGGAAACTGGAGATTGTCCATAGCAATCAAAACTGTCCCTTTACATCAAAAATGACTTTAGACCAGCTAGAAAACAGCGATAATAAATTAGAATCACTCGCAGAATTGAGGGATAGCGATTTGTGGGGAGATCAGTCATCAAAAATTGAAAAGTAATGACAGTGACAATTCTGCAACTGAATACATTTCGGTGTTTTTGATTTGATTACATTATTGAATAATTTTTATTATTGTTATATTATTATTTGGTATAATTTTTTTATAGTTATTTATTATATTATAATTTATGATTTCATTTTTCAAACTTTATCATACCCGGGATGTCTGCTAGACTCTGGTTTGGACAGATTTAAGTGAGTTATTCCTAAGAATTACAGGACTACAATATAAGACGCCAAATTTTCATGCAAAATAATTGTACCACTTTCAGCACCTAAAATCTGAAATAATCAGAACAACAGGGAGGTTAACAGCCAGTAACTGTGAGTTATATATACAGTGGGTATAGAAAAAAAAATCTATTTCAAAAACTTGCGCTGAAGTGTTAAATCAAAAATAAATACAAATGAAAATGAATACAAATGGACAATGGTGAGACTGCAGATTCTGCACAAAGGTACTAAAACCTTAAAACAATGTAAAGTTAAATTAGTGCTGGCAGCCTAAACAAAATACATCCTAATAAATGGTGCCTTATACATCAATATAATTGTGAAATAAAAAACACAAAATCTGAAAAGTGCTTAGGTACTTTTGTAAAAAGGGCAAGGTGCTCCAAAACTTTGACGAGTGAGGTGACTCCCCCTTCGATACTGATTATAATAGAAATAGAAGCAGTTAAGCTAAATATCCCTTCAGACCCCACTCACTGGAAGTATTAGATCTTCAGCTTCGCAGCCTGGAATAAAAAAAAAGTGATCTAATGATCTGGGGATATGCAGGATGGTTCCTCAGCACACTCTTCCAAGAAGATATTTTATGACAGAAAGGATATACCACACTCCATAGATGGGAAAACAGAGAAAAAAACTCATATTAAAATACTGTTTAACATGGTTATCAAGCGCATTAAATGCGCAACTTACAGGATATTTGGCAAAGACAGGCATCAGTAAAAAAACATCCAAGTTGGGCTGCTGTGTGGCGTGCGTTCCACAGAGGCGGAAATATTAGTACAGTATTTGTAAATTGATATCATATCAAGCGTCCCCTCTCCAGGGAGAAAAAGTTCAATGCTTGTAGTCTTTCTCCATAGCTGAGGTCCTCCATTCCCTTAATAAGCTTTGCTGCCCTTCTCTGGACTCTCTCCAGTTCCAGCACAATCTTCCTAAGGACTAGTGCCCAGAACTGGGCGTCAAACTCAAGATGCAGCCGGACCAGAGTCTTGCAGAGTGGGAGAATTATAATTTTATCTCTGGAGTGAATGCCCTTTGTAATGCATGCCAATATTCTGTTGGCTTTGCTTGCAGCAGCTCCTTTTCCATCCTAGATTTCCCCAGAGATTCTTCCCCTATCAAGTAACTTGCGTTCATATTTTTGGCACCCAAATGCATTACCCTACATATTCAACATTAAACCTAATTTGTCATGTAGCTGCCCACCCTGCCCACCCTATTAGTTTGTTATCATATCAGATCTTCTTGCAAGGTTTCCACATCCTGCATAGAAATTATTGCCCTGCTTAACTTTGTATCATCTGCAAATACTGAGATTGAACTGTTTATCCCATCCTCTAGATCAGTGATGGCGAACCTATGGCACATGTGCCACAGCCGGCACGCCAAGCCCTCTCTGTGGGCACGTGAGAAAATCCTGTACGGAGGTGTATTTCATGCACAGCTCCCCTCCCCATAGAACTAAATTTCCCACAAGTCTCTGGGGCAGGGGTGATGTGTCTAGGATGGGCGTGGATGAGATGAAGGGTTGCTCTGGGTTGGATGGCAGGTGGAACATGTGGTGGGGATTGAGCCAATGGGGGGCTGTGTCTAGGATGGGCATGGACTGGATGAAGAGTCGCTCTGGGTTGGATGGCAGGCAGAACATGTGGTGGGGAAGATGCCCAATCACAGGCCGTTCTTGAGCCCGGGAACTTAGTCGGCTGATGGGTTTATTATTGGAGTGCTGTGGCAATCGTTGTTAAAAGTGTACATGCTGTGTGGGGAATAAATGTCTTTAGCTGTGTACACTGTTTCTGTGCCTCTTCAAATAGAATCTATTTCTTGGGGACCTTTCTTTTTTTTTCTTCTTGTTCCCAAGATTGCCACAAAATAAGGAAGGGTATGATCAGAATAATGTTGTGTATATGCTGTCTGTGTTACTCTCTATCAAAGCTGTTGGAAGCATTTTCTGTAGGATATGAGCTTTGGTGATACTTTGTGTTGGCTATTCAGGTTTATCTGGCTGGGAAAGCCTGCTAGATTTAGCAAAGGCCACTGCAGTACAGTGAGATGTAAATACATATCGTTTTTGTCCCTGCCATTCCCCTGTATTTCATGACACAAGTCACATGACAGACAGTCCAGAATCACTGGCATTATACAGGGAAGAAGTGTAGAGCTGCTGGGAGTTTGCATTTGACATGCAATGAACTGCACAGCATTGTGGAGTGAACTGCATTGGTAAAGCATTATTGCTACAGTTGTCCTTGAGTGTTTCCATTCTGAAGGATGTTTCCTGGACATATAGGACTGTGAACATAGTCAGGAATGAGAGATTGTTGAAGTAGTCTTCTGCTACAGCAATGCAGAGCAACCAGTATGTCTTCAGCTGGAGTAGAACTACAGATCTCAACATACCTTGGCAACCAAACAGTGCATAATGTGTGCCAGCAGGGCATGGGGGGACTGGAAGTTCTGCTGCAGCTGGAGAGTTGCTGGTTGCATGTCACCCCTGTAACAAGATTTCTTTATCATCCAGCCGGTGCTTCTACTGAACAACTAGTCATTTAAAGTGCACCTGCCATGCAACTTGACTGTATTGAATATTAATATATAGTTAGTAGAATAGTGATCCTAGAATTTGATTGCACCATGCTAGCACAACTTCCAAAAAATGTAACTTTTGTCAAAATGTGTTCTAGTTTTAGATCTTCTTGTACAAAACACTATGACTACATCAGGGGAGGGCTGACAGCCTTAGGCCTGGGGGGCAAGTCCAGTCACGTGGCCCACTTTAACCCCAAATAAGTTCACTATCTATGCCCACCTTGTATTACAAGGTTACCCATGGCTAGTGGCCAGCAGAGCCCTACAGGCCATGATAAGCTCCCAGCAGGACCTACAGGTGCATGGCCAGCTCCCAGCCTGTGGGTCCTGCTGGGCACTGGCCATAGCCAGCTCCCAGTAGGACCAACAGGCAACGGTGGTGCGTCCATAAAGGCGCATGAGCGCTGCCCCCCTGTCACTCGCTCTCTCACATAGATAGATTGCATGAATCTATATACGGTTGCTGCTGCCGCCCCCTATTCATGTGCCTGGTCCTTTGTTGGGCGCCATGCATATGAATTACAGCGGTGGAGTTTCTTTGGAAATGCCTGATTAGAGCCATAGGCTCAAATAGGCTTCCTGATTAGAGCCATGGGCTCTAATAGGCTTCCAAAAGGGAAAACAGCGGGCACACTGCTGTGCGTTCGCCGATTACTTATTGGTGTGTTAGAGAACCGAAGACATTGCTTTCCTAACACTGACCTGGCTCACAGCCAATCAGGTTGCTCAGGTCATGTTACCTGTCACCTGATTGGCTGAAACAACAGGCGCCGCTATTGGACGCCTGATGGGAGGAGAGGACGGGAGGAAAAGAAGTGCAGGAGACGCATGAAGGACCCACTCGTTGTCACCTGCTGCCCCACAAGACAGGGCAAGTGCAGGGCAGAAGGCAAGCGGGTGGCACACTGTCACACTGGCAGCATTTGATTGGCACAGTGGCTGCGAATAATTTTTTTTTTCACATTTTTTTCAGTTTGCCCCCCCCCAAAATATTTTAGCACCAGCCGCCACTGCCAACAGGCCATGATTAGTTCCAGCAGGACCCACAGGGAATGGCCAGCTCCCAGCAGGACATCATGTACTGTACCATTCCCGAGTCTTTTCTGCAGGTGATCCCTCTGTGTAACGCGGGGACAAGGTCATCCAGTGCCCAGGCAAAGATAGCAAACTGCGCCCCCCCCCCCCAGGTGGAAGAGGGAATGGGGGTAATAGTGCCATAATGTTTGTGACATGCTGTGGGGTCACTGGAAGGAAAAAAAAAAATGCTGCTGCATTTCTGTCAGTTTGAGAAGGACTGATTGATAACTGTCAGTGCCATCCAGTGCACTGCGATAAAATGTAGAATTACTGTATATTATTGCAGCTTACTGCACCGCACCTCTGGACGGTACTGCAGTGTAAATGGGGCACATAGAGAACAGTTGTATTCTATGTGCTCTAGCAGTGACTGGTATTTTTTTCAGTGTGGAAAAATGCCAGTCACTGCACTAGTGTGAAAAAGCCCAAATTCTGTAGTATAAGTTAATGGAGAGTGAGGGGCTGCATGTGTTAGACTGAGGCATGATTCTGACAGAACTATTGTATTAGGCAAAAGTAAGCTGGAATGGAAAGGGTGTCAGCCCAAGTACATGTGTGGAATGCCCAGAGCTGAGAGGCTACAGTGATTTATATGAGGAGAGCAGAATTACAAAACAGGAGAGAAGATAAAATGAATGGGAAAAAGATAAGTGAATTGGTGCAAGGAGAGTGTGACTTACCTACAGCAAGATTGTACCGACCAGGAGAGATGAGTGCACAGAGGGAGGGGGAGGGGGATGAAGCATGAGTGAAATCAGCCTGGAATCAATGAAAGAATCTGAACAGAAACAAACGTGATGTGTCCTGAAAGGAGAGAGAGGTTATAGGAGAGCAGCCAGTAGGAGAGTTAACACAGCAGCAGGAGAATGATAGCTTGAAGTTGCTGGCTGACCGGCCCCCCTGTGAAGTGATGGGTCTCCCTGCCGGGAATAGAAGTTACCTGCTTCGCTGCTCAGTTCCCTCCAGTCTCTACCCACCAGACTACAACTCCCAGAATGCAGCGCAGCAGCAACACAGCCAATCAGCGGCCGACTTCCTCAAGAAAAAAAAAAAATATATATATATATCAGCAAACAGCCTGTTTTGATTAAAAGTTAGACGGCCTGGGGGGAGATTTCCACCCTGCCCCCCGGCCCAGCCCGCCCCTGGACTACATAGTGAATGCACAATGGTTTCTGATGTGTCCCATGTTCACCCCCAGACATCACAGCACACGCTCATCAAGTTCTGTATATGTTGGCACTTTGAAATGAATACGTTGGTTTTGTGTTGCAGTTTGGGCACTCGGGCTCAAAAAGGTTTGCCATCACTGCTCTAGATCATTTCTGAATAAATTAAACCGGGTTGCTCCTAAGATCCCAAGATAGATCGGGGGGGGGGGGGGGGCGCTTTCCACCCCCCGGATCATTCCAAGTACTCAACATTTATCACCACCCTTTGTACTCACCATTTATCACTCACCCCTGTAGCCAGTTTTCAATCCAGGTACTCACATTTAATTACATTTTTTGCTTTGCAGCCCAAAATTAAGACAGACATTGGTTTTTGTTTTATCCAGCTGCATTTACTAGTGCAACTTATAACATCTAAGTGCAAGATATAACACCAAAATGCCATAACAATTTTCAAAAACAGAATCAATGAGTTGGAAAAATGATCACCCTCCTTATGTCAGTATTTGGTTGAACCACTTTTTGCTTTAATTACAGCCTGTCTCTACTAACTTTGCACATCTAGGCTTTATAAATATTTCCCACTCTTTTTTGCAGAACTGCTCAAATTCAGTTAAATTTGATGGTGACCGTTTGTGGACTGCAGTCTTCAAGTCATTCCACATATTTTCAATGGGGTTTAAGTTTCTCTTTCTAGCACTTCCTGGTCAATTTTGCTGTATGGTTTGGGTCTTTGTCATGTTGGAATGTAAACCTTCTTCTCATTAACAACTTTCTGGCAGAAAGCAGCAGATTTTCCTCAAGCATTTGACGGTATTTTGCTCCAACAATTTTTCTTCTATCCTGACAAGTGTTCCAGTCCCTGCTACAGAGAAATAGTCCCATAACAGAATATTACCACCTCCATGCTTTACTGTAGGAATGGTGTTATTTAGATGGTGAGCTATAGTGAATTTCCGCCAGACATATTTTTTGGTGTTGCAACCAAATAATTAAATTTTAGTCTCATCTGACCAAAACGCCTTTTCCATGTGGCCAGAATCTTCAAGGTGCATTTAAAGTGGTCAGATGAGACTAAAACACCAAATGATATGCCTGGCACAAATTCAATACAGCTCGCCATCCAAATAGCACCATTCCTACAGTAAAGCATGGAGGTGGTAATATCCTGATATGGGGGTGAGTCTCTGCAGCAGGAATCTATCATTCAGGATAGAAGGAACATGGATGGGGCAAAATACTATCAAATTCTTGAGAAAAATCTGCTGCCTTCTGCCAGAAAGTTGTCAATGGAAAGAAGGTTTACCTTCCAACATGACAATGTCCCAAAGTACACAGAAAAAATGACCACACAGTCATTAAAAGAGAAAAAGGTGAATGCCCTTGAATGGCCTAGTCAGAGCCCAGACTTGAACCACGTTGAAAATCTGTGAAAGGACTTGCAGTTCACAAACCGTCACCATAAAATTTAACAGAACTTAAGCAGTTCTGCAAAGAAGGGGGGGGGGGGCAAATATTGCAAAGTCTAGATGTGATAAGTTAGTAGAGACATATCCCACCAGACTAAAGGCTGTAATGAAAGCAAAAGGCAACAAAATACTGACATGGGAGGGGGGGGGGGGGGTGATGATTCTTTTTTCTACTCAGTGATTCTGTTTTTGATTATTTTTTATGATATATTGTTATTATTTCTTTCACTTGGATGTTATACGTTGCACTAGTAAATATAATAATAATATATAGATAAAACAAAAATTGTGTCTGTCCTCATTTCAGGCTGCAAAGCAACAAAATGTGATAATTTAAAAGAGAGGGAGGGTGATTCTCTTCTATACCCAATGTATATATTGCATCTCTCAGCAGTCTCAGAAGAAAGACAAATGCTGTTTTACCAAAGGAGTTGAAAATATTCACTCAGTTGTGT
This sequence comes from Lithobates pipiens, assembly GCF_037356315.1. Classification (NCBI taxonomy): domain Eukaryota; kingdom Metazoa; phylum Chordata; class Amphibia; order Anura; family Ranidae; genus Lithobates; species Lithobates pipiens. The sequence goes on from NW_027507903.1 coordinate 149,790,630, forward strand.
GAATATTCACTTTAGTAATCCAATCACGTGGAAAGCAAATTCCAATTGACTTTGAATACCCAATCACATGCCTTCCACATGCATAAGTAATTGAAGTGAATATTTATACAATCTATTGAGTAAACCTTTAGTAAACCACTCACTTTATTTGGAGCATTGTAATTATATATTAATTTTATCTACCTCCTTACACACATCATGCAATACCAGAATCTGACAATTTTTCAGATACAAAATAATACATCTAGGGTAGTTTGTTGTACCTTGCTTTAAACTCTGAGCTGCATACCTTTATTTGAACAGAGCGTGTTAATAGTTAAATGTTATTTATGACATACAAAGCTAGAAAAATTACACTTCAGTGGCCTTAAAGGTGAACTCCAGTCAGCTTGAAAACATTGTAATTAGGGTGCTCCTTCAACAATATATGAATTAATTACTGCTCATTTAATCTAGGACAGTGTAATGCATGATGAAAATCTATCTTATTCCTTGATCCCACAGCAGATGTTCATCATCTTCACTGACCACTGGTTTGGTGACTGCTAGTCCAGAATTGTACACAATGATGCCACCAGGGAGATGGCCACTGACAGGTAAAATAGGAGACCTCATGGGATCAGACCTCAATGGTCTCAGTTGAACTGGTGGGAAAGAAGCCTGTGGGAGTGAAGAATAAGTTTATCAATTTTCTGCATTACACCTTCCTACACTAAATGAGCAGTAATTCGTGATATGAGTGAGGTCCTTTTCCCACCCGAATGTCACTCTGGACCGCCAAAATTCCAGGTCCTAAATAAGTCTCTACTAATACCGTGAGGACTGCGAGTCAGTCCTCTCCTTTACATGACTACCCTATTCCTCACTCACGGGTGAGATCCCTGAGTACACACTCATTTCCTTTAAAGGGAATAGACATGTGCAGGATGAAAAAATTAATGCTTAGTTTTGTTTGATTTGTTATTTAACTAAATTAGTTTAGTTAAATTTGTTACATTCATTACATTAGTTTTCGGGATTTGTTTCATATTCGAATTCGAAAAAAATTCCACCCAATTCAAAAAAGTAAACTATATATAAATATTTTCCGAAATTTGGATTTCGTATAGAATTAAATCGAATTAGAATAGAAAAGATTAGAATAGAAAAGAATAGCATAGAAAAACAATAGAACAGAACAGAAAATAATATTATATATATATAAATAAATAAATGTAAATGTATATATATATATATATATATATATATATATATATATATATACAGTGGTGTGAAAAAGTGTTTGCCCCTTCCTTATTTCCTGTTCCTTTGCATGTTTGTCACACTTAAGTGTTTCGGAACATCAAACCAATTTAAACAATAGTCAAGGACAACACAAGTAAACACAAAATGCAATTTGTAAATGAAGGTGTTTATTATTAAAGGTGAAAAAAAATCCAAACCATCATGGCCCTGTGTGAAAAAGTGATTGCCCCCCTTGTTAAAACATACTATAACTGTGGTTGTCCACACCTAAGTTCAATTTCTCTAGCCACACCCAGGCCTGATTATTGCCACACCTGTTCACAATCAAGGCATCACTTAAATAGGAGCTGCTTGACACAGTAAGGTCCACCAGAAGATCCTTAAAAGCTACACATCATGCCGAGACCCAAAGAAATTCAGGAACAATTGAGAAAGAAAGTAATTGAGATCTATCAGTCTGGAAAGGGTTATAAAGCCATTTCCAAAGCTTTGGGAATCCAGCGAACCACAGTGAGAGCCATTATCCACAAATGGCGAAGACATGGAACAGTGGTGAACCTTCCCAGGAGTGGCCGGCCGCCCAAAATTACCCCAAGAGCGCAGCGACGACTCATCCAAGAGGTCACAAAAGACCCCACAACAACGTCCAAGGAACTGCAGGCCTCACTTGCCTCAGTTAAGGTCAGCGTTCATGCCTCCACCATCAGGAAAAGACTGGGCAAAAATGGCCTGCATGGCAGAGTTCCAAGGAGTATACCACTGCTGAGCAAAAAGAACATCAAAGCTCGTCTCAATTTCTCCACAACACATCTTGATGATCCCCAAGACTTTTGGGACAACATTCTGTGGACCGATGAGACAAAAGTGGAACTCTTTGGAAGGTGTGTGTCCAAGTATATCTGGCGTAGAAGGAACACTGCATTTCATAAAAAGAACATTATACCAACAGTAAAATATGGTGGTGGTAGTGTGATGGTCTGGGGCTGTTTTGCTGCTTCAGGAACTGGAAGACTTGCCGTGATAAAAGGAACTATGAATTCTGCTGTCTACCAAGAGATCCTGAAGGAGAATGTCCGACCATCTGTTCGTGTACTCAAGCTGAAACGAACTTGGGTTCTGCAGCAGGACAATGATCCTAAACACACCAGCAAGTCCACCACCGAATGGCTGAAGAAAAACAAAATGAAGACTTTGGAGTGGCCTAGCCAAAGTCCTGACCTGAATCCTATTGAGATGTTGTAGTATGACCTTAAAAAGGCCGTTCATGCTCGAAAACCCTCTAATGTAACTGAATTAGGACAATTCTGCAAAGATGAGTGGGCCAAAATTCCTCCAGGACGCTGTAAAAGCCTCATTGCACGTTATCGCAAACGCTTGGTTGCAGTTGTTGCTGCTAAGGGTGGCCCAACCAGTTATTAGGTTTAGGGGGCAATCACTTTTTCACACAGGGCCATGATGGTTTGGATTTTTTTTCACCTTTAATAATAAACACCTTCATTTACAAATTGCATTTTCTGTTTACTTGTGTTGTCCTTGACTATTGTTTAAATTGGTTTGATGTTCCGAAACACTTAAGTGTGACAAACATGCAAAGGAACAGGAAATGAGGAAACACTTTTTCACACCACTGTATATATATATATATATATATATATATACTGTGTATACCTATCTATCTATCTATCTATCTATCTATATATATACTGTATGTATATCTATCTATATATCTATCTATCTATCTATATATATATATATATATATATATATATATATATATATCCATCTTCTGAAATTTTAATTTCGTATAGAATGAAATTGAATTTAAATAGAAAAGATTAGAATAGAATAGAAAATAATAGAAAAGATTAGACTAAAAAAACAATAGAACAGAATAGAAAATATTATATTTTATTCTATTCTGTTCTATTGTTTTTCTAATCTATTATTTTCTATTCTATTTTAATCTTTTCTATTTGAATTTGATTTCATTCTATACAAAATTCAAATTTCGGAAGATGGCTTTGTATAGAATGAATTTGAATAGAAAAGATTAGAATAGAAAATAATAGAATAAAAAATAAGAGATTACAATAGAACCAAATTTGAATTAATTCTAAACGAAATTTGAATTTCGGAAGATGGCTTCCGAAATTAGAATTTCGTACAGAATGTGGGTGATCAAGGAGTTAACTGTGTTCCCTGACTGTGTGTTCTTGTCAAATTTGTTTATTGAATTTTAAAAAAACATCACATATATGGTAATAATTTTGAGTTGCAGTTCCAACATAAAGTAAAAGTAGTTTAACCTCCCTGGCGGTTTTCCCGAGTGTGGCTCGGGGTTAAATTTCAGTACCATGTCCTGTGTGCTGGGCTCCGTTTCCTGTGAGCGTCGTGATGCACGGGGGCAGAGCCCGGCGGCAAATTCAAAAAATTTAAAATTCATAACACATACAGTACACTCCCTTTTGACCCTGGTGCCTTGTCCAGTGCCCAGCATGCAGTTTATGTATTTTAGCATGGATCTAACTACTCAAAAGATTGCGTCATACATTGTATAAGAGAGGATAAAACCAACTTAGACCAGGTTAATATAAGATGACCTCAGATAAAAAAAAAAGGTCTTAATTATTATTAAGAGTATAGTTTTTAAATAAAAAAAAAAGATACTTTATTATAGAATCTAAATGCTACCAGAACTATGTAAAGGGTAAATCGAAAGAGGAGAGAGAGAATAGGGGGGAAAGGGTAGAAGAAAGAATATAAAAGAAATGGTAATCTTAGGTAGGAGAAAAAATAGATGGGGAAGAAAGAAATGAGAGGTAGTAGGGGTCCCCGGGGTAGTACATGGTAATAAACACATACCATGAATGCAGAGAATGGAAATATAAATTGAAATTACCGAGGTCTTAGTAGAGAAGCATCAAAATTGGAAGGCAAAAAGTGAGTCACCCAGGGATTCCATATATCCTCAAAGTTGGATATTTTATCTTGAGTTATAGTCTCTGTTTTGGCATGGATCATTGCTTGATTGACTCTATTTTTATTTTCAGCAATTATTAAGGACAGGGATTTCCAAGCTATGGCAATTGCATCAGCACCCCCGCAATCCAGCGGGTGCTTGCGCACGCCTGCTATCCCGCTTAAAGGAGCCGACTTACAGCTACAACGGTTCGCGGGATCATGCCAACCTGCCATTGTATAATGACGGTGGCTGGTTGGCAAGTGGTTAAGAAGGAGCAGGCTCCCCTTCAGTCCACCTGCCCTCACAATGTATGTGCTTCCACTGTGGAGACACTTATAAGTTAGTGTTAGGGACCACAGATACCAGGGTGCCGTGGTGAGGCAAGGCTCTGTGGCTTACGAATGCATTTGCAATTGCATGCAGACTAAACCCCTGCTTTTAATGTATACTGTTAGATAGGTTTACTGATAGGTTCAACCTCCCCTAACCTCCCTCTCCTGAACGTGTCAGAATTGTGTTCATGATGGGAAACTTTTGACCACCGGTCGCAAAGCACGCAAAATTGCTGTGCGATTTTGTATTTTCCCACGGCTGATGGTTGAAGTAGTTCAAGTGTACATGAAGCCTTAGGCCGCGTACACACGGGCGGACTGTTCGCTCAACTTTGTCCGCTGAACAGTGTTTCAGCGGACAGTCCGCCCGTGTGTGGGCTTTCAGCGGACAGTTTCAGCGGACAGTTTGACGGACAAAGTCTTTCGGAAATTCCGAAAAACTGTCCGCTGAAACTTTGTTTGAGCGAACAGTCCGCCCGTGTGTAGGCTACTTTCGAAATGAGCAAACTGTTCCCGCTCGGAGGAAAGTCTGCTCATTTCGAGCGCGTGTGAAGGTAGGCGGGGCCCGCGACGGAGACGTCGCGGGCTCCGCCGCCTGGAATGGAATTAAAGGGGAACCCCAACGCCGAAAAAAATCGGCGTGGGGTTCCCCCCAAAGTCCACAACAGACCCTTGTCCGAGCACGCTACCCGGCCGGCCAGGAAAGGGGGGCGAGCGAGCGCGCCCCCCCTCCTGAGCCGTACCAGGCCGCGTGCCCTCAACATGGGGGGTGCCTTGGGGAAGGGGGGGCCGCGCGGCCCCCCCACCCCAAAGCACCTTGTCCCCATGTTGATGAGGACAAGGGCCTCTTCCCGACAACCCTGGCCGTTGGTTGTCGGGGTCTGCGGGCGGGGGGCTTATCGGAATCCGGGAGCCCCCTTTAATAAGGGGGCCCCCGGATACCGGCCCCCCACCCTATGTGAATGAGTATGGGGTACAATGTACCCCTACCCATTCACCTGTAAAATAAAAGTACCCAAAAAAAACCACAACACACGAGAAAAAATATTTTATTGCACAGCTCCGGGGGTCTTCCGTCTTCGGGGGTCTTCTCGCTGGACTCCTCCGCTATCTTCGTGTAGCTCTTTTGCTAGCGGAGGAGTCCGGCTTTCTTCCTCCCCACCGCCGGCCTCTTCTCCCGACTTCGGGGGTCTTGTCCCCCTCTTCGGTTCTTCTGCCGGGCCACCGCGCCTTCTTATAGCTCTTTTGCAGGCGGTGGCCCGGTCTTCTGTCGCCGCTGTCGCCGTCGCCGCCTTCCGTTCTTCTTCTTCTTCTTGTTCTTCTTCTTCTTCTTCTCCAGGAGATGTTGACACGACGCTCTCTCCGGCCGGAATGCCAGAGCCGCGCTGTGCTGCCACTTATATAGTGCCAATGGGGCGGTGTCACATGGTATATGTCACATGGGTTGGTCACATGGGTTGGTGTCACATGGTGACCCCGCCCCCTTACGATGTCATAGTCCCCATGTGACATCAACCCATGTGACCAACCCATGTGACATATACCATGTGACACCGCCCCATTGGCACTATATAAGTGGCAGCACAGCGCGGCTCTGGCATTCCAGCCGGAGAGAGCGACGTGTCAACATCTCCTGGAGAAGAAGAAGAAGAACAAGAAGAAGAAGAAGAAGAACGGAAGGCGGCGACGGCGACAGCGGCGACAGAAGACCGGGCCACTGCCTGCAAAAGAGCTATAAGAAGGCGCGGTGGCCCGGCAGAAGAACGGAAGGCGGCAGCGACAGAAGACCGGGCTACCGCCTGTAAAAGAGCTATAAGAAGGCGCGGTGGCCCGGCAGAAGAACCGAAGAGGGGGACAAGACCCCCGAAGTCGGGAGAAGAGGCCGGCGGCGGGGAGGAAGAAAGCCGGACTCCTCCGCTAGCAAAAGAGCTACACGAAGATAGCGGAGGAGTCCGGCGAGAAGACCCCCGAAGACGGAAGACCCCCGGAGCTGTGCAATAAAATATTTTTTCTCGTGTGTTGTGGTTTTTTTTGGGTACTTTTATTTTACAGGTGAATGGGTAGGGGTACATTGTACCCCATACTCATTCACATAGGGTGGGGGGCCGGTATCCGGGGGCCCCCTTATTAAAGGGGGCTCCCGGATTCCGATAAGCCCCCCGCCCGCAGACCCCGACAACCAACGGCCAGGGTTGTCGGGAAGAGGCCCTTGTCCTCATCAACATGGGGACAAGGTGCTTTGGGGTGGGAGGGAGCGCCATCATGTGTTCTAGGAACATAAATTACACATCTAACTTGTTGACTACTTATTACACTTTTGAAGCACCAGGACAATGACACGTGACACTGATGACAGATGGCACTGATACGTGGCAATGGTGACACTTATACGTGGCACTGATGACACGTGGCACTGATGACAGATGGCACTAATATGTGGCACTGATGACAGATGGCACTAATATGTGGCACTGATGACACGTGGCACTAATACGTGGCACTGATGACACGTGGCACTAATACGTGGCACTGAAGACACGTGGCACTAATACGTGGCACTGATGACAGATGGCACTAATACGTGGCACTAATACGTGCCACCGATGACAGATGGCACTAATACATGGCACCGATGACGCGTGACACTGACGACAGATGGCACTGATAAGTGGCATTGATGACACGTGACACTGACAACAGATGGCACGTGACACTGACAGGTGGCACTGATGACAAATGGCACTGATACGTGGCCCTGATGACAGATGGCACTAATACGTGGCACTGACAGATGGCACTATGTGGCACTGATGACACGTGGCACTGATGACAGATGGCACTTATACGTGGCACTGATGACAGATGGCACTGGGAACAAATGGCACTGACAACAGGTGGCACTGGGGGCAGGTGGCACTGGGGGAAGGTGGCACTGGGGTGGATGGCACTGGGGCGGATGGCACTGGGGCAGGATGGCACTGGGGCAGGATGGCACTAGGGGAGGATGGCACTTTTTTTTACTTTTTTTTTTTTAAATCAAATCAAATCACTCTGTCTGTGTGAGGAGGGAGAGCGGCACTGAGAGATGATCTCATATGTTTACATATGAGATCATCTCCCATTGGATACGCCGATCGCGCTGTAAACGGCCGCTGTGATTGGCCGTTTACAGCGATCTGTGTTTGCCTGTCCCCGGGGGACACGGCAAACACAGAACTTCCCCGATGCACGCCCACGGCGGCGCGCATTGCGGAAGTAAACATTAGGACGTCCAGGGACGGCCACCCGGACGAAAGCGCCTGCTCTACGGCCGTCATTTGGCTATAGGGCGGGCGCGGGGTGGTTAAAGACTAAATCTTTTCTAACACTTGTTGCTTACAAGTAAAAATCCTGTATTTTCTGCTAGAAAATCACTTGGAACCCCCAAAAATTTAATATATTATTTTAGCAGAGACCCTAGGGAATAAAATAGCGGTTGTTGCAATATTTTTTGTCACATGGAATTTGCGCAAAGGTATTTCAATTTTTTTTGGAAAAAAGACACTAATGATTTAAAAAAAAACTTTAACAGTAAAGTTAGCCCATTTTTTTCGTCCATAAGTTTTGATTACCTGTTTTTGTGTATTTAATATTTAATATATAGTTTGTTTTTTTAATCTAAATTATACATACAAGTGAACTGATTGGAGGTTTGTTTTGTTTAATAAATGTAAGAAATTTTCTGTATCACTTATTGCTTAAGGCTGCTTTCACACTGGAGCGGGCAGGCGTTGACAGTAAAACGTTGCTGTTTTAGCGGCGCTTTACCGTCATTTTAGCTAGCGGGGCACTTATAACCCAGCTAGCAGCGTCAAATGCGCCTGTGAAGTGCCGCTGCCAAAACGCATTGCATGCACTTTGGCAGTGGTGCCCATTCATATCAATAGGCAGGATTGGTGGAGGAGCGGTATACACCACTCCAAACGTGCTGCTTGCAGGACTTTTTTTAACGTCCTGCCAGCGCATCGCCTCAGTGTGAAAGCACTCGGACTTCCACACAGACTGCAGGGGAGCCGTTTTGCAGACACTTTACAGGTGCGATTTTTAGCCCAAAGGAGCCTGAAAAATGCCCCAGCGTGAAAGGTGTCTGTTAGATTTTATGAGATGAAGGGGAAAAAAAAAAGGAAAAATAAAATTAAAAATCGGCCTAACATATTGGCCCAAAAAAATCGGCATTATATATCGGCCATCGGTCGCCACGATTTCTAAATATCAGCATCGGCATCGGCCAGAGAAAAATCCATATCGGTCGACCTCTAATTCAGAGTCAGTGAATCAGAGGGCCTAATGAGAGACCGGATCCTCAAGTGTTGAAGAACTACAAGAGGCAATTATAGTAAAGCTGAAGGAACTGGTACATTTGAGTTGGGAACTGTTAAAGACTGTTGCCAGAGGAGACAGCATTCCTACATGTGCAGCTGTGGCACCTTGCTGGGCCTTTCCCTGCATGGATGTCCTCCTATTGAAATCTCGGAGTCTGCCAACTGAATTTAAAGCTACTTAAGGGTGTCATGGCCCTAACCCTCTTTCCCCATAAAATACAAAAAGTACTGATCAGAGAAATAAAACCTCTTTTACATCCAAGAAGTGGCACCCAATAATTTTACCCACCTTGCACCCACTATGCCTCACAACCCACCACATACAGAAGGATGTCAACTATCTTTGGCTTCGAAAGTTCTCATTAGACTGGACAAGGCCACCCATGCTACATCCAAATGATTGATAAATTATAGTGACTGAAGAGGGCTAAATATAACTAAAAGACATAGAGAAACAGGTAGTTGTCATTATTTGTAATTTGGTTTAAAAAAAAAAGGGCTGCTCAGTCTAAAATGTCAGGGCCTGACAAGTGGGCATAATCATTTTAGTGTGCATAGGACAATGGGGTTGATTTACTAAAGGCAAAGGGAAATTTTCCTTACTTTGGCAAATGAGGTGAAGCTCTCTCTGCTGGCTTCCATCATCCAATCATGTGCAACCAAAACATACAGGGTATTTTTCATTTTCCTTGAACATGATTGAGTATTTTTGCAAAGTAAATTTAATCCAAATTTACTAAGTGAAAAGTCCCTTACAAATTTAAAATTCCCTTGTAAAGAGAACAGTCTATTTGCCTTTATTAATTCATACCAGGTATGCATAAATTTAGTTCTGACACTGAAGCACAGAGAGTCTATTGGCAGAATTGCTCACAATTTGCTGTGTATTTGATATCTCAAATGTGTACTTTCCTTCCTATGCATTGATTTTGTCTTTTATCTATATAAAAATAGCTGAAGCTACAGAATGACACCCCCATTCTGGAATTGCACTACTGAATGTGGGATGAGGAGGGGGATCTTTTTTCCTCACCTTGTGTAAACAACTCCAGCAGCCCAGATGTGGCTAGTCATTGACTAATCGCCCTGGGCGCCATTTGAAATACTATTTTATGTATCTGCATTACCAAAACGCATTACGGATTCATGCTTGGAACCTTGGCAATGCAGGTAGATAAAGAATGCAGGAACTTTGTATTAATCTGAGTCTGAAGTTAATACACCGTTTCTGTGTTTGATCATTTCCACACTGACACATTCATTTACATCAGCAGTTTCCAGAAAGATACACTGGGAGCTAATAGGATTAATGGAAATGCATGGGCAAGATTTCAAGGCAACTTAAAAATGTAAGTTAAAACTGAAGGGAGCCTTTGTTTTTCACAAGCGACTTGTAAAAATGCACAGCACAGAGCTCACACAAGCAAATCCTTACAATATCTGTGCAATTATTCATTTAAATAGATTCACTGCATGCATTGTAGCTTGTAGTGACAGTATGTTATGTGTTAACATGTGCTCCTTGTTTATTTAACCAATTTTTACTTATGAAATGCTGTGAAGGTAAAAATGAATATTTATTTATTGAAGCTATGATTTCATTAACCGGTTCCTGACCAGCGCACATCGAAGTACGTCGGCAGAATGGCATGGGCAGGCATATTGGCGTACAGGTACGTCCAATCTCGAATGCCGCCCTGCCGCCGGCGGCACGCTCGTGTGCTGGTCGGGGGCCCCCGTGAGTCCGGTCGCTGGTCCCGCGGACTCGAGCGCTGCGGGCATACCCACGATCGTCTCACGGGGTGGCTGAACGGAGAGATGCCGTTGTAAACAGCATCTCCCAGTTCTGCCTAGCAACAAGTGACGCTGATCTCTACTCCATGTGATTGGAGCAGAGATCAGTGTTCACTAAATGAAAGCCCAGACCCCAACAGTTAGTAACACACCCCTAGGAACACATAACCCCTACACTGCCACCCACTGGTTAACCCCTTCACTGCCAGTGTCATTTACACAGGAACCAGTGCATTTGTATAGCACCGATTGCTGTATAAATGACAACGGTCCTATCATGTTCAGTGGCAAGGCTAAAGGGAGGACCAGTCTGGGAGGACTCAGAGAGTACTACTCGGTTGGTGTCACTCCCTAGAGGCCCAGATGGCTTGTGGCAGAGACGGGTGCATGATATATGCAATATAAGCGCATATTTTATGTTGGTTCTCACCCTCTGGATCTCTCTGTCACATTAGCCAGCTCTTGTTAAGAAATATGGCCCAGCAGTTCCAGCCCTCCGGGCAAATGCCTGGTATGCCCTATAGCCAACCTGCCCACTTGTTCATATGCCACTCTGTGTAAATAGACATAGAAGTATAAATATCACTATATCCCCTCGTCCAATCACAAAAAGCTATGTATTTTTTAAATATTGCAATTCATTTTCTAAATGGAGTAGCTGCACAGTAGAGTTAGCCCGAACACCCCCTGGTTTGGTTAGCGCTATAACTCTCAAACATCACAAAAGTGCGGACCTGAAAAATCAAAAGCATCCCATTTTGAAGGCTTTTATGCAAGTTATTGGCCATAAAAAGGCTATGGGGCCCAGGTACTGCTCTGGTGGACACGTATCAATGCAACAAAAATATTTTTAAAAAATATGTTTTTTAAAGGAGCAGTGATTTTAATGATGCTTAAAGTGAAAAAAATGAAAATGAAAAATTCCTTTAAATATAGTGCCTGGGGGTCCCCTTAGTTTGCCTGTAAAGTGGCACATCTGTACCATGTATAGAACCTGCTGTGCAGCAAAACTGATATATATATATATATATATATATATATATATATAAAGAAAATTAAATTTAATTCGGTTTTCCCTGCAAGCTTTCTTTATTTTGTAAACAACGAGGCAGTCTGTAAGATGAGGTGACAATTTAGTGCACTCAGAACAAGATTAGAGATTTTTTTGTATAAATTCTGGTGTCTCTTTGGCAGACTTTGGATGGAAGTAAGAAATGTTTGCACCACAGTGAACAAGCCTTATGCGAAGAAGCCAAATAGTACACTCAGGCCAAGGTTAACAATTTTTTTTTCAGATAGATTTTTTTTGGGCTTTAGGTGTTGGTAATGCCTTCACACTGTAACCCTATAGAAGTACTCTTGAAAATAAATTGTTTATTTTTCTTAACAAAATACTGTATACCAACAACATGTCCAACAATAACCTCAAAAATAAATTTACAAAACTAATTTGGAAATTGCTTTATTCTCTCATCTCGCCATCTTCTTCCACCTTTTCTGCTCCTCATATACAGTTGTGCTCATAAGTTTACATACCCTTCCAGAATTTATAATTTTTTGCCCATATTTCAGAGAATATGAATGATAACACAAAAACTTTACTTTCACGCATTGTTAGTGTTTGGCTGAAGCCATTTATTATCAATCAACAGTGTTTACTTTTTTTAAATCATAATGACAACAGAAACTACCCAAATGACCCTGATCAAAAATTTACATACTCTGGTGATTTTGGCCTGATAACATGCACACAAGTTGACACAAAGGGGTTTGAATGGCTATTAAAAGGTAGCCATCCTCACCTGTGTGTGTATAAAAGATCAATGAGTTTCTGGACTCCTGACAGACCCTTGCATCTTTCATACAGTGCTGCACTGACGTTTCTGGATTCTGAGTCATGGTGAAAGCAAAATAATTGTCAAAGGATCTGCGGGAAATGTAGTTGAACTGTATAAAACAGGAAAGGGATATAAAATGATATCCAAGGAATTGAGAATGCCAATCAGTAGTGTTCAAACTCGAATCAAGTGGAAAATGAAGGGTTCTGTTGAAACCAAACCACGGTCAGGTAGACCAACTGAAATCTCACTCACAACTGCCAGGAAAATTGTTTGGGATGCAAAGAAAAACCCACAAAGAACTTCAGGTGAAATACAGTACTCCCTGAAAACTTGTGGTGTGGCTGTTACAAGATGCACAATAAGGAGGCACTTGAAGAAAGATGGGCTGCATGGTCGAGTCGTCAGAGAAAGCCATTACTACGCAAATGCCACAAAGTATCCCCCTTACAATACGCCAAACAGCTCAGAGACAAGCCTCAAACCTTCTGGCACAAAGTCATTTGGAGTGATGAGACCAAAATTTTGCTTTTTGGCCACAACTATAAACACTACATTTTGACAGGAGTCAACAAGGCCTATGACAAAAAGTACACCATTCCTACTGTGAAAAACGGAAGTGGATCGCTGATGTTTGGGGGAAGTGTGAGCTTCAAAGGCACAGGAAATTTGGTTAAAATTGATCTCTTACCACTTCCATCAGCTCATTCCCACAGTTACAACCTATTGTACCACCTGCCCCACCCTATTAGAGTTTAAGATCTTCTGAGCAGGGCCCTCTTAATCCTTTTGTATTTTATTGTATTGTAACTGTATTGTCTCCTTTTATATTGTAAAGGGCTGCGTAAACTGTTGGTGCTATGTAAATACTGTATAATAATAATAATAATAAAGAAAAGTTTTTGTGTTATCATTCATATTCTCTGAAAAATGGCCAAGAAATTATCAATTCTGTCAGGGTATGTAAACTTATGAGCACAGCTGTATACAGCACATTATTACACCTTATTAGAACTTCTCCTAGATGTCAAGACAATGCCCCATTATTATTATTATACATGATTTTTATAGCGCCAACAGTTTACACAGCACTTTACAATGTAGAGGAGGGACAGCACAATTACAGTACAGTACAGCTCTTCTTGTAGAGTCCTTCTTGTAGAGCTTACATTCTAAGGGGAGGCCCCATCAATATACTCTATGTATTAGCCATGTAGCCATTAACAGAGATCAGGTATCCCTTGTATTTCATACTCCACTTTCCAGACAGGCCAGCTGAAGCACTGCATGGCATCTTTTAGCCTGACTCATTGAAAAGCCCCTTGAACGCTTAGGGGGTACTGGTGGTTCATAGGACAATTCAGCAGAGGAGGGGATAGAAGAGGAGTGGGTGGAGCTGACAGATCTAACATAATTACCCCCAGATGTATGGAGACGTGGCTGCAAAACAAGCTCCAGCACTGAGCCCTGTCCTGCATCCTTCCTGGTTACAAACAGAGTTACCCAGTGTGCTGTGAACTAAATATATTGTCCCTGACCATGCTTGCGGGACCATGTGTCATCAGTAAGGTCCTTGCCGCTGACTGCCTTGCCCAATGATGCCATAACATTGCCTTCCATGTGATGGCACAGAGCTGGAAGGGCCTTACATGCAAAGAAATAGTGACTGAGAACCTGCCACTGTGGTATATATGGTACATTCTGCAAATTCATGAAACGGTAGCAGAATCCACCAGACGGAAAGGCATGAGTTGTATAGCCAGCAATTTGGACAAGCAAAAATGTAGATGCTGGGCATGTGGGTGGCAGGAAATGTATTTTTTCTTTTGATGCATCAACTGGGGCAGAACAAATTGCTTGATATCCTCTATAGCTGATGGTGTACTGCTGGCAGACATATTGAAAGGACCTGTGACACCCTTTGCTATACCATCATCCCTGTCAGTGGAGGCTGCTGAGAGGTCATGAGATATAGCAGGGGTAGACATGAAAGGCGAGAAGTGAGGACAAGAAGAATTGTATCCCTTTTGTGTGGCTTTCAGGTGCTTTTGCCAACAGGCTGTGTGGTGGGAGGTTAAATGACTTGGCAAACATGTGGTACCCAAATGGCTGGTGTTTTTGCCATGTTTCATCTGCTTGCGGCAGAGATTGCAAATTACAACAGTGCAATCAGCTGCACATGTGCTCAAAAAGGCCCACACAGCTGAGCTGTGGGAAGTGGGCAAGGAGATACCAGCTCCACAATCTGATAGAATAGGATGGTGGGTCTCTACTGTTCCATGATGGCTCTCTGGAGGACATCCTGCCTCATTGGGGTTGTGACTCCCCCTCACTTTCCTTTATCCGGCACCCAAGTCCTCTATGGCTCAGTAGTGCATAATGCTTTGAGTATAGGTCTCAGAAGTGCATAATGCAGAGTCCATCAGCCTGAAGGGAATAAAGCTGAAAGTGAATGACTCAGAAATGCATATCACACACAGTGAGGAGGCCAGGAGTGCATAATGCAGAGAATACGGTGACCAGGAGTGTATAATGCAAAGAGTGAAGGGCTCAGGAGTGTGTATTGTATAGAGGGAAGTGCTCAGGAGTGCAGATTGCATGGAGTGCAGGGCTAGGGAGAACATAACACTGATATGTCAGTACTCGGGAGTGCGTAACGCACAGTGTACAGGGGTCAAGAGTGGTTGCAGGGGTTCAGGAAAGTGTAAATCACAGTGTAAAGTTTAAATCACAGAGTGCAGGACTAAAGAGTGTGTAACACACAGAGTTCAAGGGTCTGGTGTGATTATCTCACAGAGTCCATAAGTCAGAAGTGAGTCAAGTCATGCACAGAGTTGAAATTATAGTAGAATGATTGATTTGTACACTTACCTTTGTCTTGCCCCTTCCTGAGCCTTGTGCCCTGTGCCGTTCACACTCTAGAAACATTTTCTCTGTTTGATAGTCACTCCTAAGCCCTACACTTGTGCCATTTGCCCTCCTGAGCCTTGTGCCATATGCACACAAGAGTCCCATGCCTTGTGCGAAAAGCACTACTAAATCTTGCACTCTGTATTGTACACAGCCCCGAACCCTGCACTCTGTGTGTTACACACTTATGAGCCCTACATTATATACAATTAGTTGTACTTTTCATACTCCTGACCACTGCCCTCTGTACGCTGTGCTATATAAGACATTTCTCCTGATCACTGCACTCTTTATTCTGTATTTTACATGACATACCTCAGACCAAAATGTTTGTTGTCCTAACAACTGCTGGTTGCTTTGTAGTTACTAACTATTTTTATCAAGTTCTGTAAGGTAGACTGAAAAGCATACTGTATGTAGTGAAAGAGTTTAATTTTCTTTTTTAAATGATTGTGCTGAGGTTTGTGTCTGCAAGACTGTTATATGGGGTACAGTAATTAAAATACAATATATTGTGTGGGTACTGTAAGGGCTGTGGTACATGTGTGCCATGTATCCAGGGAATAGGCTCACGTTTTATTTAACCATGCACCTACAAAATCTTCCTACTGGTTGCACCTACCATTCAGGGTCTGGGGGAAATGGGTGAGTATTCGCACCTATTCTGTAACAAAAAGCCCTGGAGAAGACTGTTTACATTGAATTGATTTCTTTTATATGTATAGCTATATATATAAAAAAAAAAAGTTAACAGTCTACAATTCCGCTTTAAACCAAAAAGAGCATTCTTCCTATGTGTGTATTTGCTAAACAAACACAAGCACTATATATGTAAAGTGTATGAACTTTTGTTATTTTACACACTCTTTAATCTGATCCTTAACATGTCGCAGTTATGAGTGTGTGGATTGACGTTCCTTGACAGTTTGGCCAGTTTACTTATGGAGGATTGTTACAAGGATAATAGAGTTGAAAGCACTTAATTACTGAGATTAGGTTCCCCAACATATGCTTAGTATTCAAAACATACATGCACTGCTTATTTTTTTACCCCGGTCAGAACCTTGAGCCTATTATGCGGTCCTGTCATTAGACAGCATTTCTCAAAACTCATGATTTATCAACATAAATAATATTTGATCAGGACTTGCAGTGTTAAAATGTAGAAGGTTATAATCTATTAGTCTACAAGTTGATTTCTCCACTATGTTCAATATTGCAGAGAATCCTATTATTTGTATTTAACTTATTTCAAGATCCAGTTCCATGCCCCCATTATTTGGTTCTAATGCCCCTGAGAGAATATGGTTACGGGGTTTGTATTTATGTTAATTTCCTTCTGACATTTAGAGTCACCACACACATTACAATCTAACTGTCCAATTTCCTTTAGATGTGCCAACAACTATGTAATGCCAAGACCTACCTCATTGATTGGATATTGTAGGTAGATCCTCATATTACATAATTTTGGCACAACTGAAGTTGATTATACAAAGATTTAATAGGAAGATTGTAATGTGTATGACAAGCTTATAGAGCACTAGCACACCACACAGTACTACATATGGAACGAGGCATGATTTTTTTGTACTGTACTATATAGTGGTGCACCAAAATGAAAATTCTATCCGAAAACCAAAACCAAAATGGACAGTTTTTAAATTATTTTTTTTAAATATAATTAATGTGGCTGGCATTTTTGCATTGAAGTCAATGGGACGTGATTTTGCAATGAGGTCAATAGGGGGCGTTTGTGCATTGAAGTCAATAGGATGCAATTTTGCAGTGAAGTCAATGGGATGCAATTTTGCACTAAAGTCAATAGGACATGATTTTGCAATGAAGTTAATGAATGTGATTTTGCATTGAAGTCAATAGGACGCAGCATGCCATTATCGGTACCTTTTTCTCTTTCAGCAAAACACTGATAATTCTATGTACGCCTTATAATTTTTGGCGGCCATTATATCAGTGCATCCCTACTGTAGTACAGTAACACATAAAGGTCTCCTCCCTACCTTCACCTTGCAATTGGAAAATGAGAAGAGAAGGAGCAGAACGATGAGATCATCTCTGTGTCATGCTGCTCTCCTGTCAGTATGATCCCTGTGCTGCTGTGCAATGGAATAGCTCCTTGTTCTGCTTCTTCCACCCCCAAAGCTCTGTTGTACAGAGAATGCAAAAGGCTAATTTCAGGTCAAATTCAAGAACATAAACTGCCTGCAATTAAAACAAAGACATTTAAAGTGGAACTTCACTTCAAGAGGAAGTCCCACATATCCTCCTCAATTTAAGTTTTGAGGATCAGTGTATTCTGACAGCAGAAGGTACCACTTTTGAAATAAAATGTCCCAGCAGTGGGGATCCCTCCGTTCACCAAGTTTGTGAATATGGAGGAATCTGTTCGTTTTTTTCTTTCAGACTGCTGGTTGAACAAAAATAAAAAATATTGAAAATATATTTTGAAATTACATTGACGTGTTAAAGCTTTAATGACACTAATGGGGTTATACAGTATATCAGTGGTGCTCAAAATTTTTGTGGGGGTGCAATTTAAAAAAAAACAAAAAACATCAATTGCAGCCACTGTGCCATCAAACGCTGCCACTGTGCCCATCAAACGATGTCACAGTGCCATCACTTGCAGGCACTGTGCCCTCAAACACTGTCACTGGGCCCATCAAACGCTGCCACTGTGCCATCAGACACTGCCACTGTGCCCTAAACCGCTGCCACTGTGCCCTCAAACACTGCCACTGTGCCCTCAAATGCTGCCACTGTGCCATAAATTGCAGCCACTGTACCAAACGCTGTCACGGTGCCCATTAATTGCTGCCAGTGTGCCCTTGAATGCCCCCAGAGTGACCCCCGCCCGCTCGCCGTCTGCCCGGCACTTACCCTGTCTTGGTGGGACAGCGGGTGATTGCGAAGAGCGGGGTCCTCCATGCATCTCCTGCCGTCCTCATCTCCCATCCTCAACCTCCTGATAGGCATCCAATAGTGGCATCTATCCTTTCAGCCAATCAGGTGATGGGTAACAGACCCAAGCACCTGATTGGTGGAGAGGCGGCTTAGTGTTAGGAAAGCGAATAGTCATTCTCTTTTCTAAAACAGCTCGCTGGTCATCTTTCTTGAAAAATTATTTTTTATTACATTTTTTAAGCATACAAATAACAACAGGCCACTCTTCGCCGACACCCATGGCTTTAACACAGTTGCCAGTGAACATTTACATAAAAAACAAAAAGCAAGCGTGGAGTTAAGCCCCCCCCCCCCCCCCCCCCCAAAACAATAGAACTTTTACCTAGATATATACTATTCAAGTTGGCCTCCAACTGGAGGAAGGCACTAGGTGACACCGCACCCGCGTTTTTCGACATTTTGGACCGTGATGCTAAATACAGTCCAAAGTATGGCCCACCCCCCTCCCCCCCAGCATCAAGAATTTTATATGAAGAAATAACTTGTCCCCCCTACAAAAGTGACCAGTTATCCTAATGCAGAATTATCACTATTTCTCCTGTATGCCAGACATATACACCCCCCTTCACATTTTATGTAAAAAATAAATAAATAACTCCATACCTATGTAATATTAATGTCTGTGGACTAAATCCCTCAATAATCAATGAATGTTTTGTGAATGATATTGAGGGAAAGAGTTCCCAGAGATTATTTTGTCATAAAAAGAATGCATATGTAGAAAAAGAGAAAAAGACCAAAGCCTTAGGCTGGCCATACATGTTCTAATTTCGAGATAATTTTTTTTTGAAAATCAGAAAATTTGTGCGTTGTGTGATCAGATGGTGCCACCACTGATTTCAAAATTCAGCCAGCCAAGCCTTCAATTTCACCTCATGTCTCGCACGATTCCCCCATCTTTGATTAAAAAATCATTCGTTTTTCAATTAATTTCTAATATGTCCAATTACTCAAATTTGATGGCCGCATGAAAATCAGCTGTTACTGCAACCCACTAATCGTGCTAAATACGAACGAAAATTCTTAGATAAGATTTTCAAAAGAAAATTCTTTCGAATTTTGACCCATGTATGGCCTGCCATAGAGATATAGTTCTTTGTTGAAGAAATTGGCCAAAAAATTCAGTGGTACTTCCAAAAAGTGGCCTTTCAGCCCTCAAATCCTGACATATTAACCCACCTGACTGTCTTCCCGAGTCTGGCTTGGGGTGGAATTTTTGTACCATTAGCGGTAACCCCGAGCCAGACTCGGGACTGCATCGCTGGATCCAGGAGGACGCTTACTTACCTTCTCCCTCGGATCCAGCGTTGTCTCCCCGCTGTATGAGCGAGCCGTGTCTCGCTTGATCTATCACGGAGCCGATCTCCGTTCCCTGCGAGCGTTGCGACGCACGGGGACGGAGATCGGCGCCAAATTCAAAAAGTGAAACACACAGTATACATACACTATAATGTAATCTTACAGATTACATTGCTGTATGTAAATATTTCACATCCCCTTTGTCCCTAGTGGTCTGTCCAGTGCCCTGCATGCAGTTTTATATTATAAAAACTGTTCTTTATGCCTGGAAACTGGAGATTGTCCATAGCAACCAAACTGTCCCTTTACATCAATAATGGTTTTAGACCAGCTAGAAAATAGAGATAATAAAATGGAATCCCTCGCAGAATTGAGCGACAGCGATTTGTGGGGAGATCCGTCATCAAATATTGAAAAGTAATGACAGTGAAAATTCTGCAACTGAGCAAATTTCAGTGTTTTTGATTTGATTACATTATTGAATAATTTTTATTATTGTTATATTATTATTTGGTACAATTATTTATAGTTATTTATTATATTATAATTTATGATTTCATTTTTCCAACTTTATTATACCCGGGATGTCTGCTAGACTCTGGTTTGGACAGATTTAAGAGAGTTATTCCTAAGAATTACAGGACTACAATATAAAACGCCAAATTTTCATGCAAAATAATTGTACCGCTTTTAGCACCTAAAATCCGAAATAATTGTACCGCCAGGGAGGTTAATAAGACAACACGCAAAGACATTGGGTATACTTGTTGCGTTACTGTAAGCAAATAAGTGGGGCTCCGCATTGATGAACACAAACCTGGGGTCAATACGTACCAATAAAAAAAAAAAACTATGTACAGGATGCTGGTATGGGTTCTGGATGGGAGACCCCACTATTTTGGTTGGGGTCTCTTTAAGGGAGAGTTCAGGAGACATTTTGGAGCATTCAGGGGTCCTCGCCAATGCAGGGGTTAAGGGGTAGTCCATGTGGAAAAGAGAGGACTGATTTATAGTGATCTCGGGATTGGTAAATTCTGATTTGCTAACCCAAATTTGGAGGCTCTGAGAGACTTTGGGTGGGAAAGAGCCTCCAAATCCTGATTACAGGTCCCAACAAAGTTAACTGGTCTGCAGGAGGAGTCCAGAAGAGCAACTGGAGACCTCCAGCAGGTATGTGTGAGGTGGCGCAGAGCAGAACACAGCTGAGTGAGAAATGTGGACTAGCTTGTGGCTGAGACATGGTTGCTGAACCTTGCTGAACCTTGAAAACCTTCTCTTTGGGACCACTGAGACAGACATGAACTTTCAAAAACCCTGTTAAGGGACGAGTGTTACTGGTGGAACCTTTATTGTTGTACCAGATATGGATGGACTATTTTTGTTTGTCTTTCCTTGCTGAGGATAAGCTATTTTCTGTTTGTGTGTGTTTTTTAAAATAAATGGACTGCTACCAATACAGCTGACTGGTGATCCCCGGGCTTCCATTTATTAGACCATCTTAAAAATACATTGAGCATATAGTTATATAGTTAATCTGGTTGAAAAAAGACACAAGTCCATCTAGTTCAACCAATAAAAGGAAAAAAATATATATCCTTAAAAAAAAATCATAAAAATCTATATACGCAATCCTATACCCACAGTTGATCCAGAGGAAGGCAAAAACCTCAGCAAATCATGATCCAATTTGCTCCAGCAGGGGAAAAAATCCTTCCCCTGAGAGGCAATCAGATATTCCCTGGATCAACTGTATCCATAAATGTTAGTATCCAATTATATTATGTGCATTTAGGAAAGAATCCAGGCCTTTTTTTAAAGCAATCTACTGAGCTTGCCAGAACCAGTGCTTGAGGGAGTCTATTCCACATTTTCACAGCTCTTACTGTAAAGAAGCCTTTCCGTATTTGGAGATTAAATCTCTTTTCCTCTAGACGTAAAGAGTGCCCCCTTGTCCTCTGTGATGACCTTAAAGTGTTTAACTCAAACCAAGTACATTATATGGATCACTTATAAATGTATACATGTTGATCATATCCCCCTTCATCTCCTCTAAGGTTAGTTCCTCTAATCTTTCCTCATAGCTGAGCTCCTCCATGCCCATGATCAGTTTGGTTGCTCTTTTCTGCACTTTCTCCAGTCCCCCAATATCCTTTTTGTGAACTGGTGCTCAAAACAGAAACTGAATATTCCAGATGAGGTCATAATAATGATTTGTACACGGCCAAAATTATATCTCTATCTCTCGGGAGTCTATATCTAATTTAATACAAGAAAGGATTTAGTTCGCTTTGGAAACTGCAGCTTGGCATTGCATGCTATTATTAAGCTTTTGATCTACCAGAACACCCAGATCCTTCATCACCATTGATTCTCCCAGTTGTACTCCTCCCAGTATGTAAGATGCATGCATATTCTTAGCTCCCATGTGCATAACTTTACATTTATCAACATTAAACCTCATTTGTAACATAGTTGCCCAACTAAAAAGTGCATTGAGGTTGGCTTGTAAATTGGAGACATCCTGTATGGATGTTATTCCACTGCATAGCTTGGTGTCATCTGCAAAGACTGAAATGTACTTTTAATCCAAGACCTTATCTGATTTCTAAATACAGTATGTTAAAACATAAGGGTTCCAACACTGAACCCCCGGGTACACCACTAATAACCCTAGATCATTCAAAGTATTAACTACTACTCTCTATATAAAAAATTATTTTAAGTCATAGTAATTCAAATAAAAAAACATGATGTGCAACGTATTCTTACTAAAGAACATCAGAAGTTTATGCTTCTAAATGGGGCAGAGCAGCTCTGGGCCAACATATTTTTTTTTTTTTTTACTTTATTTCTTTATTTGACATATTTTAATATAGCAGACCAAGTTATAACAGACCAAGTTACAGCATCAGTATATATTTTACAATTTTGTTTCCTTATACCGCTAGTACGTCCTTTCCTCATTTTCCTGTTTATTTTGATTGATCCGTGCAAAACGTCTTTTTATATTTTTCTCTTTTCTTTCTTACTTGCCACTATCATATATACTTCCTAACTATCCTTTAGACACAAGTATTTACAAACATATACACACAGACATACAAAAAAAAAAACACGCACTCACCGGGCAACAAATCCATAGCGTAGTTTCCATAGTGAGTTATATACCACAATCTGACAAAGGAGAAGATTGTTTCTACCCACATCTTTTATCGTTACAATTTTTATTTTTTATTTATTTTTATTTTTTTGCATGCAAAGGGAATGCCAGGCAATGCAATGTCTAGCATTCATCACGGTACAACGCAAAGGAGTTAAAAGTGCTTACAGACTGCCCAGTCGCCATCATCTCTGATGTGATTGGCAGTATTGGTTGACAATCACTAGATGATATTCATGTAATGCAGGGGTGCCCAACCAGTGGCCCACGGAGCCCTCTGATGTGGCCCGCGACCTCCTGCTCTGGGATGGTGGGTTGGCAAGCCCAGATTGCAGGTTGTCTACCCACCATGCCATAGCATCAATGTTGTGAATGAAGCCTGCGGTAGAGGAAGCAAGCAGCTGTGGAGCAGAGCTCCATAAGCCAATGCTTCCTGTATAGCACCGGCTCCTGTAATAGGTGGAGTGATACCAAATGCACTCTACCTGGGACAGCAAAATCCCTTATTACTAAAAATCACAGTGTATATATGGATATATCTCTTCTGGGCTGCTTTTAAACTGATTTGCAGGTGTAGCGCAGTATACCTGCGGCTTACCTGCATTAAGCCATAGACTTCTAATCTTACTTGTGGGTTTGGTGCACTTTCAGAAAGAAATTCTATGGCAAAGTACAGCTAACCTGTAGGAAAGCCACAGATGCAGGTAGACCACAGACCATCAGTGTAAAAGTAGCCTTGGGCCCCTTTAACATGATCTTTCTGACCCAATCAGACCCTCCATTCACCTCTATGGAGCGGCAGATGTAAACAGACTTGTGTCACCTGCCTCCTTCCAATCCGATCTGCTAAAAAAACGAAAAGTGGATCTGTCCCCTTCCATTTGATCAGATGTGAGAGCCCATAGAGTAGAGTGGGCTGTGTCTGCTTTGCATACGCAGACAGGGCCGGATTAACATAGGGGCTATTGGAGCTGCAGCTCCAGGCCCCTTTCTCAAGATAGGCCCATTTGCCCAAAAAAAAAAAAGTAAAAAAAAAAAAAGCGACTTTTGAGGATTGTAGCTTGGCGATCAGGAGTCACAGAGACCCCACATTTTGGGGGTATGTAGCTAAAGACTCACTCCAGCACTGGTTAAAATATGGGGCTGCTATCATCTATGGTTCCGGAGATACAGGGCTGCTTGTGCAGCCTGTCAGAGGCTACATACAGAGCGGCCAGTTTAAATACAAGCTGGAACACTCTGCAGCAGACGGAGATGATGACCTCACAGTGCTTATAATAATTATTTGTATATTACTTTGTATATTACTTATGATAATTAACCCCTTGTCACCCAGGCCCATTCTGAGACTTCTCTCCTACATGTAAAAGTCATAATTTTTTTATGCTAGAAAATGACTCAGAACCCTCAAGCATTATATATTGTTTTAGCAGACACCCTATGGAATAAAATGGTGGTCTTTGCAACTTTTTATGTTACACGATATTTGTGCAGCAATTTTCCAAACTTTTTTTGGGAAAGAAACTGTTTCATTCATTAAAAAAAAACACTAAAGTTAGCACATTTTTTGTTGTGTACTGAGCGATGTTTTCAATTTTTTACTAACCAGTGTCTACCCAGGGACTGACTAGTATCTCTCCCCAGCCTGTCCCCACACACCCTCTCACCCGCTGACCTGTGAATGGGGCAATCACTCCCGCAGTGTTATTGTGTTCTGCCAGTGAATACAATGATTAGTGTTGCTAACTATAGCTGGCAGCACTGATTGTTTTGGGGAAAACCTGACAGGCTGGTTGTACTTAAGTCGGTTAATAGGTTGACTTGTGTACAACCAGCTAGCCCATACATACATCGACTATGGCTGGTCTCTGCTTAATTGGTGTAATTTCTATCCATGTATGACCCGCTTAACCACTACGCAGTCCCCAAACATCCTTCCACAAACCTTTACATTTTTCCTTCCCAGATTACTTCATCCTCCTCTCCTATACATAGTGCCCACTGTCATACTCTCCATACTTCTCTCCTATACATAGTGCTCACTGTCATACTCTCCACACTTCTCTCCTGTACATAGTGCCCACTGTCGTACCCTCCACACTCCTCTCCTATACATAGTGCCCACCGTCATACCCTCCACACTCCTCTCCTGTACATACTACTCACGGTCATACCCTCCACACTCCTCTCCTATACATAGCGCCCACTGTCATACCTCCAACACTTCTCTCCTATACATAGTGCCCACTGTCATACCCTCCACACTCTTCTCTTATACATAGTGCCCAATGTCATACCCTCTACACTCCTCTGCTGTGCATAGGGCCCACTGTCATACCCTTCACACTCCTCTCCTGTACATAGTGCCTTCTGCCATACCCTCCACACTCCTCTCCTGTACATAGTGCCCACTGTTAGACCCTCCACATTCCTCTCCCTCACCTGCACATAATTCCCACTTTTATACCATCCATACTCCTCACGGTCATACCCTCCACACTCCTCTCCTATACATAGCGCACACTGTCATACCTCCAACACTTCTCTCCTATACATAGTGCCCACTGTCATACCCTCCACACTCTTTTCTTATACATAGTGCCCAATGTCATACCCTCTACACTCCTCTGCTGTGCATAGGGCCCACTGTCATACCCTTCACACTCCTCTCCTGTACATAGTGCCTTCTGCCATACCCTCCACACTCCTCTCCTGTACATAGTGCCCACTGTTAGACCCTCCACATTCCTCTCCCTCACCTGCACATAATTCCCACTTTTATACCATCCATACTCCTCCCCTATGCCTCTTACCCACAAAACCTGTTCTTTAAAATTATACTGAATATCCTCAATGTTACCAGCTCTAGAATGGGCACTTTTGTTAGTTCAACTAAAGGAAATCTCACAGTCCTCATATTTGTTCTGCCCCATTATTAGTACTTATTTAATTTTGTAATTACTATTGTGATGTATAGAGGAACACGGGGGATGTCAGCTACTCTAAATATAGCACTTGTAAAAAAAGCGTCCCTGAAAATATTTTTGAAATGTTGACAACTATGCACTTAGGCACTGCCCAAGGGCCACAGGGTCAGTAAGGGGCCCCATGAGAGGCTCCTGTGATATTAAAGCGGTAGTAAACTTTTCTAACATTACTACTTTTTGGAGGCCCTGAGGTAGGTTATACCATAATGTACAAGTATGCACAACATATTAGCACATTAGGGCACACTTAAATTGTCAGACTGAGCCCTCCAGTGCTGTGCTGTGATCAATCCGGCGGGGACCTGGGCACTTCCATCTTTACCCGGTCTTCCTTCTGGGTTCTGTGCCTTCAGTCACTTGCCTTGGCCAGGCTGCGTTGATGTCATTCCCACACATGCTCACGTGCATCCTCTTTCTCTCAGCACCAGGCCCGTGATGTTCTTAATCTGGCCCTGTACGCAGAACTGTCATCTGCTCATTGTGGCCCGCGACTGGTTACTAAGTCGCTTAAGTGGCCCTTGCTCTTCAAAAGGTTGGGCACCCCTGATGTAATGTCTGCAGTCACCTTATGTACCTGGGCATATTGCCTTACAACCCTTTTTACCTATTTCCAAATCTCTTTGTTTCTTCACATACATGTTTACCATTGGATTAATATGACACAAAGAACTATTAAAACAGATATATAAAATTGTATGTTACACATACTGTACATGCCAAGAAAATTGGATAAAATTTACTTTTCGTTTTTTTTTTTTATAGTTTTTTTTTTTTTTGTTCTTTTTATAGTTAATGATACAGGGTTTTAATAAAACAGCAAATAAAGTAAAGGACAGTAAAGTATATGAAAGCAATCCACAGCAAACCAGCTCTGCTGTACCCTTGCTTGTATGGTAACATTGGGCAATCTGTCTTTGAACAATAGCTTCCATCAGTACATTGAGATTAGTAGCTGACACGGAGACCTGTCCACAGATGGACGTCTAGTGATGTGAAGAAAATTTCCATCATCTGGTCCTTACAGACAAATCAACATGGCAGTTCAAAAGTCAATTTACCTGGAACTAAATCACTTGTCAGATTTTGTCCTTTCTGCTTGGCAGAATTTAAGATGACAGGCATAGCTGTGCTTATGATGGGTGACATTGGGCATCTTTATGGGACAAGCATGGGCTGTCTGAAGGAAACTGTACATAATACTGAAATGTAATTGATACTCTTACCTGGACTACATAAGTAGGTAAAGTGAAAAGAGATTAACTCTTCCACTGCCATAAGAGATTTGAGTACACAAGGAGAAAATACCTTACATGCAGTTATTATTATTTATTTGCACTGTTATAAAGATACATTCTGAAATCTGCATGAAGCAGTAGCATGTAGGACAAAAGTTTAAGTGATACTAAAGTCTCCATTTTTTTTTTTCATTAAAAATAACAAACATGTTATACTTACCTCCTCTGTGAAGTGTTTTTGCACAGAGCCACCCAGATCCTCCTCTTCTCGGGTCCCTCTCCAGTGCTCCTGGCCCCCCTCCCCTGTTGAGTGCCCCCACAGCAAGCAGCTTGCTATGGGGGCATCCCAGCTGCAGCTCCCTGTATCCATTCAGACACGAAGCAGCCCTGCCCCCTTTCTCTCCTCATTGGCTTACTGACTTTGATTGACAGCAGAGTCAGCTAATAGCGCCGCACTGCTGTCTCAGCCAATTAGGAGGGGAGTCCCGAACAGCCGAGTCTCTCGTGCAACATCGGTGGATCTAGATGGACCTCAGGTAAGTATTAGGTGGGCTGATGCATTAAGATTAAAAAAAAAAAACTTCTGCCTTTACAACCACTGTAACTAAAGGCCTAGATAAATCATTTTACTTGAACCGTGTTTTTGCACCAATTAAGAGTAGAAAGGTAAAAATTGTACCAACAACAGGAATGGCGCACACTGAGATGCAAAATACCATTCTTCTTTTATTAAAACAGCCAGCAAGAGCAGGACAGATTCTATTCTGCCATGTTTTAGCGCTAGGCACAGCATTTTCTCAATGGTCCTATTCTGGCATTTTTAATGCTAGGCAGTGGCACACTGCTTTCTCAAAGATTTGATTATGGCTTGATTCACAAGCAGCACTTTACCTCTTTCTTGGCTCACATATTAAAATTTAGGAGCAAAGGGCTTACACATTTTAGCAACTAATCCTTACTCATATAAAAACAAAAAGAAGCACAGAAACCTAAGTGTAGCATTTATTAAAACATAATTATGAAATTAAATATAATAAATGTACACTCACATTTACAAGATATTAAAAAGGGCATTGATTAGTCTCCAGCAGGTGGCAACCTTACAGGTGGTCAATATTGATCAGGCCCCTCCACATGGATGTGACGTAAGGGGCTTGGAAGCAGGAAGTAAACCAGGAAACAGCAGGAAGAGCCAACAGAAGCAGGAGACTGTCTGTTTATATCATATGGATGAGATCCACTGTGGACAGCAAGGAAGTGTTGGCATCTCCGTGTTTACATGTGACCGGCTGTGATTGGACACAGCTGATCACATGAGTAAAGAGCCACGGATGCAGATCGGGGTCGCGTGTGTCCTAGCAACATAGTGCGGCCAAGATTTCCGTGCTGTGCGCCCCCCCTGGTGTACAAGAGCGTCATATGACGGCATCCCAGAACAAGAGCTGCACCACCCACCATCATTTGACAGTGCACGGCCGGCAAGCAGTTAAAAAAGCATCACTGGTGGTGAAGGAGGGTTGCCAACCAATAGTCATCCTTCTCTTTAATGCAACATATTGCTTCACAGGCTTTGAAGAATGAGGGAGCCCATGCACCGCAAGTTTGTGGAGAAGAAGACTCCTCTGGGTCACTGAGAATTACAGTATCTGGAACTGCTTCCTCACAGCCACGTACTTCTCCTAAGGGTTCTGGGGATGGAAAACCATCTGTTAAGGGTTGACGTATGTCTTCCCCTGCGTTAATGCCTCCAAAACTTCCAGAATCCTCCTCCTCTTGTGTGTTGTATGGTGTTGCAAGAATGGTGTCTGCATAAAACGGGCCTTCAGAGGAAAGGAAGTCCTCCTCTTCCTCTTGCTGCTCTGCCTCGAGTGACCTGTCCATAATGCCACGCAGAGTCTGCTCCAGCTGGAACACAACAGGGATTGTGTCACTG
Source organism: Lithobates pipiens (assembly GCF_037356315.1). Lineage (NCBI taxonomy): Eukaryota > Metazoa > Chordata > Amphibia > Anura > Ranidae > Lithobates > Lithobates pipiens. The sequence goes on from NW_027507903.1 coordinate 149,819,671, forward strand.
ATGCATGCATTGTCAGAGCTCACCATCCTTGTCGCTTCCTCAAATGGAGTGCATGTATCCTTTATCAGCAGCCATTGGCTTGGGGAAAAAAAGCTGAGTGAGCCTGTCATTATGTCATACTCACACAGGTACTCATTGACGGCCCTCTGCTGCATGTGCAGCCACTGCAACATTGCCAATGTCGAGTTCCACCTTGTGGGCATGTCACAAATTAGGCAGTTTATGGGCAGAGGGAATTGCCACTGAATTTCAGCCAACTGAGAACTTGCGGTGTGACTGCATGAAATGGCTACAGACTCTTCAGGCCTGCTTAGCAGATCTTTCAACCCTGGGTACCTGCTTAAGAAACGCTGCACCACCAAACTGAGGATATGTGCCAGGCATAGCACATGTGTCAACTTTCCTTGTCTAAGGGCGGAAAGGAGGTTTGTGTCATTATCACACACCACTATTCCTGGCTTCAGCTGGCATGGCGTGAACCACCTTTGGGCTTGCTCCTTCAGGAAGCACTGCATGGCACCTTTTAGCCTGACTTATGGAATAGCCCCTTAAATGCTTAGGTTCATAGGACAATTCAGCAGAGGATGGCATGGAGGAGGAGGAGGGGCTGGAGCTGACAAATCTTGCACCATAACTAGTAGCTGTATGGAGACGTGGCAGCACAAGCTGCAACACTGAGCCCTGTCCTGCATCCTTCCAAGTTGCAAGCAGAGTTACCCAGTGTGCTGTGAACTAAATATAGCATCTCTGACCATGCATGCTGCACCATGTGTTAGCAGTAACGTGGACCTTGCAGCTAACTGCCTTGCCCAATGATGCCACAACATTGCCTTACACGTGATGGTACAGAGCTGGAATGTCTTACATGAAAAGAAATAGCAACTGAGAACCTGCCATTGGGGTACAGCACATTCTGCAAAATTACGGAAAGGGGCTGAGTCCACCAGGTAGATGGCAGCAGTTGTAAAGCCAGCAGCTTTAGCAAGCTTGAATTTAGATGCTGGGCATGTGGGTAGCACTCTGTCTATAGTCTGCTATAGTCTGGTGGTGTGTTAATGGCAGACGTGCTGCAAGGACCTGTGACACCCTTCACTATACCATAATCCTTGTCAGTGAAGGCTGCTGAGAGGTCATGAGATATAGCAAGGGTAGACCGGAAAGTTGAGGAGCGAGGAGGAGCAGAATTGCATCCCTTTTGTGTGGCATTCAGGTGCTCTTGCCAACAGGCTGAGTGGTGGAAGGTTAAATGCCTTGTCAAGCATGTGGTACCCAAACGGCTGGTGTTTTTGCCACGCTTGATCTGCTTGAGGCAAAGTTTGCATATTGCAACAGTGCGAGTGGCTGCACATATGCTAAAAATGGACCAGACAGCTGAGCTGTGGGAAGTGGGAAAGGAGATACCAGCTCCACAATGTCCTGGAATAGGGTGGCTGCTCTCTACTCCTCCATGATGGTTGCCTTGTTGGGGTTGTGCCTCGTCCTCACTTTCCTCCTCTGCTCTATCTGGCACGCAAATCATGTCAGTGACCTCATCATCTTCATCCCCTCCATCCTCATCCTCACTAATCATCATCACAGGGTACTGCCAACGTGGCAATACCCTGTGGCTGGGGGAACATGACTGCCAATTTGTTGTTTACCAGTGTTTTCCCCTCTCTGTTGGCTCATGTTCCTACCTTCCTCAACCTTAGAACCAGGATCTAAATCAGTTATGGCTGTGCATCATCAAGGTGCAAGTGACTGATGCTGTGTTCAAATAACTCAGCTGACTCCTTCATGCCTGATGCTGGGGCTATGGCTGAAGTAGCTGTGGACAAGGAGGCAGAATGAGCCACTCTGGCAGCTGCAATGGACAGCGAACCAGTCTATGCTTGGGTGATGGAGGATGAGGAGGAAGAGGGTGGTTTAGTAAGCCGGTCCACCACCTCTTCTGCATGCTGTGGCTGGATAGCACGGGCAACATCACTAAACAGAAGAAATTATGCCCTGTCTGAGGATGGACCATGCCCACGCTTGCCCGTGGACACAGACGCTGCTGGCCCCCTCACAGTGCCATGGGCATGTCGGCCTCTCTTTGTTGGCCTCCCAGACATGATGCGGGGGGGGGGGGCTTAATAACAAAATGTAAGAAGGATGGGAAAATGTGTACATGGATGCACTTTAATTAATGGAAAGTGGTGTTTGGTGCACTTTAACCCGAGTACTCACTACACAGACACACTCCACTGACGCACTGCAATATACTGGGTAAACGCGCACTAACACGCTGAAATATACTGCACTGAAATATACTGCAGCAACACACTGAATTATACTGTGTTAAATATACTGCAGCAACACACTGAATTATACTGTGTTAAATGTGCACTAACGCACTGCAATATACTGTAGTAAATGTGCACCAACGCACTGACATATACTGTGTTAAACGTGCATTAACACACTGCAATAAACTGCAGTAAACTGCTGTAACACACTGAAATATACTGTGTTAAACGTGCACTAACACACTGCAATATACTACGGTAAACCTGCAATAATACCCTGAAATATACTGCGTTATATATTTAGTAACGTACTGCAATATACTGCGGTAAACATGCAAAAACGCACTGAAATATACTACGTTAAACGTGCACTAACGCATTGCAATATACTGCAGAAAACATACAATAATGCACCGAAATATACTGTTAAACGTGCAATAACACACTGCAATATACTGCGGTAAACCTGCAATAATGCACAGAAATATACTGCATTAAATGTGTAGTAACACACTGCAATATACTGAGGTAAACCTGAAAAAATGCACTGAAATATACTGCGTTGAACATGCAGTAATGCACTGCAATATACTGCAGTAAACCTGCAAAAACACAATGAAATAAACTGTGTTAAACATGCAATAATGCACTGCAAAATACTGCAGTAAATGTGCAATAATGCATTGAAATGAACTGCGGTAAACCTGCAATAATGCATTGCAATATACTGTGGTAAACATGCAATAACTAACTGAAATATGCTGCAGGAAGCCTACACTCAAGTAAAAATGAATGGTCGCAATACTCTCACACTGTACTATCACTAGATTCACACTAAAGTAAAAATGAATGGTCACACTACACTTACTGAACTAGCACCATTTCACACTAAACTGATACTTCACACTTACAATAGAATCACAAAAGCCCACTATAGAACACTAACTCACTAGTAGCACTGAACAGCACTGTTCTATCTCTCTCTACGCCAATATCACACTGCAAATGGCCACTGTGGGAAGAATATTTATATAGTATGGGGTGGGACACACTATATAAATAGCAATGAGCCGTGATTGGATAGAGTCATCATGACATTGTCCAATCATGGCTCTGACAGTGCTATGTGCCCTGACTGGGCAAAGCTTTCTATGCTTCAGCCAATCAGGGCTTCCAATGCTCTGTGCAGTGCATTGTGGTCATTCGGCAGGCTGAACAAATGGTCAAACACCCCGATAATTTGAGTGTTCGCCGAAGAGGCAAAGTTCAAGAATCTACAGATGGGTTTTGTCATAGAAAAGCAGAAAAGGTAATCTACGGTGGGTTCTAAACATCCAGTATGTTAGCAGATTGTAGTGCCTGGACATAAGAGAACATTAGGCCAATCTATCCATTTACATGTGTATAAGGTAAAGTTTGGTTGTCTATAGGTCTTCTATGACCATTCCAGATATCTATTACATGAGCCTTATTGGAAAGAACGTCAGTTAGCCAGCCTGAATTAGCCAAAATCCCCTCTCAAATTAGGATCATACCAGTAATTTTGGCAATGTTCTCCCTCTTCCTCCTTCTTAGGACAATCATACATGTTCGTGCACAGGTCTACAACGGTCATTTAAAAAATAGCTTTTGGCAGCCAGAATGTGAATGAACCACCAGCCTCTATCTAGCCTACAATCTGCTTTATTGGATCTGGTAGAAACAGCACACCTACCTAATGCACATTTTCACCTCTCACCTCACCCCAATCCAGACTTCTAGTTTTCCCATATTATTGCATAAACCAAATAATGATCAAAGGGGTTCCTAATATCTTTCACAAGGCCACCATATTCGTAATCTGATGACCAAATTTAAGGGAATAATTGTACTAAGTAAAGTTATTGTGATGGACTCCGGACACCCTGTTGGGTATTTCCGCAAAGAAGCTGCTTCCCAAGTCCTGGAACACGATCCAATGGATCTGGCTATATAAACCCCAAGGACCAGACAACACCAGTCTTGGAGTACACCAGAAAATGAACTGCTTTATTTTTAGAAACACACTAAATTTATACAGCAAACCATCAGATAAGGGCTACTCCCATTATCTCAGACAAAGGTCAACTTATGCCACGTACACACGAGCGGACTTTTCAACATCCAAAGTCCGACGGACTGATTCCGTCAGACTATTCGATCGTGTGTGGGCTGCAACGGACTTTTGATTCGCAAAAGTCTGACGGACTTTAGAAATGGAACATGCTTCAAATTTTCCCGACGGAACTCCGCCGGACCCGGTCCCTTCGAAAAATTCGCTCGTGTGTATGCTATTCCGACGGACTAAAACCAACGCTAGGGCAGCTATTGGCTACTGGCTATGAACTTCCTTATTCGAGTCCAGTCGTACGTCATCACGTTCGAATCCGTCGGAGTTTGGTGTGATTGTGTGTGGCCAAGTCCGCTCAGTCAAAAAGTCTGTCAGAACTCTGTCGGAACTCCAGCAGAACTCCGGCAGGACTCCTTCGGAAGTCTGTCGGACATAAGTCCTCTCGTGTGTACGGGGCTTTACACAGTAGAGATAGTCCTATTATCATAACAATGACCTCCTTAGACAGTCTGGCTACCTGGACTAACTTGCATAAGAAGCCACAAGCAATGAGTGACCAGCCCTGGATAACTTAACCAGTTCCTGACCAGCGCACGACGATGTACGTCGGCAGAATGGCACGGGCAGGCATATTGGCGTACAGGTACGTCCATTTCTATATGCCGCCCTGCCATCGCGTGCGTGCCGTCGGCGGCACGTTTGCGTGCCGGTCAGGACCCCCGTGAGTCCGGGGATACCCGCGATTGTCTCACGGGGAGGCTGAACTGGGAGATGTAAACAGCAGCTCCCCATTCTGCCTAGCAACAAGTGACACTAATCTCTGCTCCATGTGATTGGAGCAGAGATCAGTGTTCAATAACACAAAGCTCAGCCCCCCACAGTTAGTAACACGCTCCTAGGAACACTTAACCCCTACACTGCCACCCCCTGGTTAACCCCTTCACTGCCAGTGTCATTTACACAGGAATCAGTGCATTTGTATAGCACTGATTGCTGTATAAATGACAATGGTGTCAAAAATGTCCGATGTGTCTGTCATAATGTCGCAGTCACAATAAAAATCGCTGATGGCCGCCGTTACTAGTTAAAAAAATATTAATAAAAATGCCATAAAACTATCCCCTATTTTGTAAACGCTATAACTTTTGCGCAAACCAATCAATAATCACTTATTGAGATTTTTTTTACCAAAAATATGTAGAAGAATATGTAAACTGTGGGAAAAATTATTTTTTATATATTTTTGGGGTATATTTATTATAACAAAAATTAAAAAATAATGTTTTTTTTTTCAAAATTGTCGCTCTATTTTTGTTTATAGCGCAAAAAAGAAAAACCGCAGGGGTGATCAAATACCGCCAAAAGAAAGCTCTATTTGTGGGGAAAAAAAGACGTCAATTTTATTTGGGAGCCACGTCGCACAATCGCGCAATTGTTAGTTAAAGCGACGCAGTGTCGAATCGCAAAAAGTGGTCTGGTCTTAAGCCAGCAAAATGGTCCGGTCTGAAAGTGGTTAAGAGCACATTATAACACTGAGCTCTCTAGGCCATAGTTTTCCTGCAGCCCAAGGTCCATGGCAATATACCCCCCCCCCCCCCTTCCATATACGGGTCAGCTTGGGGATGTCTGGGAGCTATAGTACAATCAAAGTTCAGTTTGCCGAGAAAGTCCATCTGCATTGCCGCTTTTGACGGCCTGTACTGAACAATAAAGTTGTAGGGCGGTAGGACAAGACTCCATCTCAATAAGCGTCCATTGTCCCCGGATACTCGATTTAACCAGATCAAAGGGTTGTGGTCCATGAGCACTTTGAAGGATCGTCCATAGAGATATGGCTGAAGTTTTTTGAAGGCCCACACCAGCGGCAAACACTCTTTTTCTATAGCTGCATACCCCACCTCCTGGGGTAGTAGCTTACGACTGATGTATGCAAAGGGTGCTCTCTACCGTCGGCTCCCACTTGGCTTAGCACTTCTCCCAAACTGAAGGTAGAAGCATCTTTATGTACACAAAAATGTTTGTTTGGGTCAGATGCAGCCAAAACTGGGGCAGAGGCCAAAGCATTTTTCAGGGACTGCAAAGCATTTTCACACTCTGGGGACCACAGGAACTGGCAGGGAAGATTCTTTCTGGTCAAGTCATTCAGGAGTTTAGCTATCATGCTATAGTTGAGAACAAACCTACTACAGTATCCTGCAGTGCCTAGGAATGTCAAGACCTGGGTTTTCATCTGGGGGTGGGCCAGTTGACAACGGACTCTACTTTAGCTGGTTCAGGACGCTGTTGCCCACAGCCTACCCGATGCCCAAAGTACTGAACCTCAGACATCCCTATGCTAAATTTCTCTGGCTTTAATGTTAGTCCTGCAGTCCTGATTCAGTCTAACACAGTACCCAGATGGAGTAGATGTTCCTCCCAGGTAGGGATGAGCTTCGTGTTCGACTCAAACATCGGCTGTTCGCCCGTTCGGCGAATTCCGAACGTTATGGGCCGTTCGCACCAAATTCGTGTGGCGCTCACGGCCCACAATGCACTGCGATGGTGCAGTGCATTGCTGGCTCATGATTGGCCAAGCATGCACTGTGACCCCACATGCTTGGCCAATCACAGCGCCGGCAGCGAGGAGAGCCATGATTGGCCACAGGCAGGATGCCTGTGGCCAATCATAGCTCAGGCTGTGTAGTACACGCCCCACACTATATAAGGCCGCCAGCGCGGCGGCCTTGTGTAGTGTGTTGGCATCTGTAGCAGTTAGTGGGTGTTCTGTGTACCTTCAACACAGTATACACCGATCGTTATCGGCCGATTCTTGCTCTTCTGTAGTGGTTGTTGTCTGCGTGCCCTGACCGCAGTATACACTGCTATATTCACCTATATATCTAGCGATATATCTATCTTTTATAATAGAGCTGTCAGTCAGTGTTAGGAGATTGTGCATGCTGTCTGCGTGCTCTGAACGCAGTATACACCACTATATCCACCTATATAGCTAAATATCTTGCTTGTTTTAAATAGAGCTTTCAGTCAGTGTTAAGGCCCGTACACACGGTCGGACTTTTTGACAACAAACATGCAAATTAGCTGTTTTGGAGCAACATCCGACTGTGTGTACGCTCCATCGGACAAACTTTTTCTGTTTTCATCGGACTTTTGTTGGCTGTGCGAACGGACAAACTTTCTGGCAACAAAAGTCCGATGGAGCAAAGTCCTACCGTGTGTACGCAAAAGCATCGGACTTTTGTACAAGGTACAAACACGCATGCTCAGAACCATTGCAAACGATCAGACTACAATACAGAAGTTGACCAAAGGTGGCGCTGGAGTCATTGAACGTCCTCTTTTGAAGCGGCGTCAGTACGTTGTGACGTCATTACGTTCGTGTTTGTTGTCAAAAAGTCCGACCGTGTGTATGCAATACAAACTTGTGGACAACACACTTTGTACAAAAGTCCACGGAAAAGTTTGTACAAGTCCGACCGTGTGTATGGGGCTTTAGGAGATTGTGCGTGCTGTCTGCGTGCTCTGAACGCAGTATACACCGCTATATCCACCTATATAGCTAACTATCTTGCTCATTTTAAATAGAGCTTGCAGTCAGCGGTAGGAGATTGTGCGTGCTGTCTGCATGCTCTGAAAAAGACGGACGGCAAAACAAATTATACAGGGGTGATAACCCTTCCCTATGTTTTCCAAAAAGCTTAAAAATAGTTTTTTTGACTGGAGCTACACTTTAAAAATGTACCGGTTGAAAATTACAAACAGATTCAACTTAACACAACAAACCTACACAGTCCCTGTCTTGTTTGCACCGCCTGTATACTGCTGTTCTGAGTATATAGGGCCTGGGGGCAACACGTATTTCCTTTTTTTAATATGGGTATGGGGTTCCCCTTAATATGCGTACAAGACCCAAAGGGGCTGGTAATGGGCAGGGAGGGCTACCCATGCCATTTTTCTCAATGATTTTCAACCATATTGCAGGAACCAGATATAACATTAAAACCGCAAGCAGCTTTAAATGACATTATTTCCGTTAAATGTCATTTTGTGCAGGGACTGTTCTAAACACGGGAAACACGTGGCACTTCACAGGCATACTACAGACACCCCCCAGGCACGATATTTAAAGGAATATTTCACTTTTTTTTCACTTTAATCGTCATTAAAATCAGTGCTCCCACCAAAACGGCCGTTTTTAAAAGTTTTTTTTGCATTGACCCATGTCCCCTGGGGCAGGAGCCAGGCCCCCAAACCCTTTTTAGGACAGTATCTTGCATATTAGCCGTTAAAATTAACACTTTTCATTTCGAACGTTCGAGTCCCATAGACTTCAATGGGGTTCTAATGTTCGTACGAATTTGGTGCCAACCGAACCGGGGGGTGTTCGGCTCATCCCTACTCCCAGGTATCACTGTAGATAGCAATGTCATCCAGGTATGCACAAGCATAATCCTGAAGGCCATCGAGAAGTTTATCTACCATCCTCTGGAACGTCGCCGGAGCATTTTTCATTCCAAATGGTATTACCTTAGACTGGTCCAAAGGAGGTGATGAATGCTGACTTCGAAACAGATTCCGGGTCCAGAGGAATCTGCCAGTACTATTTGCATAGGTCAAGGGTAGTTAGCAAATTTCCTTGGGCGATGTGGTCTAACAGTTAATTGACATGGGGCATGGGGTAGGCGTCAATAGTTGTGCAGTCATTTAGTCAGCGGTAATCTACGCAAAAGGGGGTAGTACCATCCCGCTTTGGCACTAACACTACTGGGGATGCCCAGGAGCTGAGCTAAATCGAGCATGTCCTTTATCTCCTGCCTCATACCCGCTCTCACTGACTCAGGTACCCAATAAGCCACCTGCCGGATAGGTGGCTGTCCCAGGGTTTCCACTCGGTGCACTGTCATAGTAGTGTATGCAGGCTTGGTGGAAAACATGCCCTGATGCTACCTAAGAACCAGCCTGGCCTGCTGCTCCAGCTCTAGTTGCCCGTCTAACCTCCCTGTCTCTACACTTGCTCTGCCCCATCTCTCACCGGTAGCTCTGGCAGGAGAAGGTTCTCCTAATCTTCCCCGGCTGGAGCACATATGGCAGCTATCTCCTCAGGCCTCTCTTGGTATGCTTTGAGCATGTGCACATGGAAGGTCCACCAGACTCTTATATCTGAGCACTTAGCTACCAGGTAGGTAGTGTCACATGTTTGCTGCACTACCTTGTAGGGTCCCTGCCAAGAGGCCTGTAATTTGTCTGACTTGGTAGGCTTGAGGGCAAGAACTTTCTGTCCTACAGCCAGGGTGCAATTCCAGGCGGTCCAATCATACCACCGCTTCTGCCGCCCCTGTGCGGTCTGAAGGTTCTCCCATACGGTGTCCATCAGTTCCCTCAGCCAGTCCCTACATTTCCTTCCCAATGGGTTCTAAGTAGATCTAGTAGCCCCCTCACCCGTCTCCCATACAATATCTCAAATGGGGAGAACCCCTTAGATTCCTGTGACACTTCCCTGTAAGCAAACAGGAGGTGTGGCAGAAATTTCTCCCAATCCCGGTCAGAAGTTGCGAATGTCTGCAGCAATTGCTTTTGCATTCCATTGAATCGCTCACATGGTCCATTAGTCTGGGGGTGGTAGGGAGAGCAATGTATGGGCTTAATTCCACAGAGCTTCCACAACTGCTGGGTTAGGTCTGCAGTAAACTGTGTCCCTTGGTCTGAGATAATCTCCTGAGGAAAACCCACCCTGGCAAAGATTCAGAGCAGGGCCTCCACTACTGTCTCTGCATGAATGTTTGTCAGAGGAACTGCCTCTGGGTAACAAGTAGCATAATCCACCACCGTCAAGATATATAACTTCCCAGAGGGACTGGATCGGGGTAATGGTCCTGCCAGGTCTACGACTATCCGGCTAAAGGGCTCAGCTATGATCGGTGGGGGGTACAAAGGAGCTTTAGATCAGTCGCTCTTCTTTCCCACATGCTGACAAGTATCACAGGTACGGCAATACTGTCTAATATCCCCAGTTATCCCTGATCAGAAGAATAGCTGAGTCAAACGGTGAATGGTTTTGGTAATTCCAAAGTGACCAGCTAGGGGAATGTCATGCTAAGCTAAAGCTAATGCTAAGCAGGTCGTGTATTTCTGCGGCACGACTAGCTGTCGCTTGGGTACTGGATGAGATCCCTTCCCTTCAGTCACCTGATAAAGTAATTCCCGATCCCACTCTATCCGTTCCATTTCTAGTCCCCCAGGGTCTATCCCTGGCCTCTCCCGATAACTAGCTAATGCCGGGTCAGATAGTAGTTCCTGGGTAAAGTCAGTCAGGGTAGCTCAGATAAAGGGTGAGCTCAGATAAAGGGTGGTACAATCTGGTCCAGGTTAGGAAAGTTAGGCCTCACCTGGGTTCCATCATCGAGTACCTCCTTCGCTAGCCTTGCTTGCTGTCGGGTTGTCACAGGGAAGGCTCTTGGGGATAAATCCACATGGAAAGATGAAGAAAGATGTCCCAAATCATTTCCAAGTAGAATATCTGCGGGTATATCTCTCATAGCTCCAACTTCCACATCGCTATATCCCGAGCCCAAATCCATATGCACTTGGGCAGTAGGGATGTGTAAAACTTTGCCTCCAGCCATTCGCACAGCTATGGACCTCCCGGTTTCCCCAGTCATTGTAACCATCCTGGGTTGCACCAAAGTAATAGTAGCTCCGCTGTCCTCGAGTCCTTGGGCGGGTCACCCATTCACCCATATGGCCTGTCGGGGATGCCTGTGATTGTCATCGGCAGCAGTTTGTATCGGGTTCACCTCATGGAGTAGCCCAAATTCCTCTTCACCCCAGCCAGTTGAGATAGATGGTGGGGCGGCTTCCAGGTAATGAGCAGCCGCTCGGGCTGGGCCAGGGGCAGCACGGTTCCATGAAATGACATTGACATTTCGAGGACAGTTAGCTCGTTGGTGTCCCATTTGATTACATCCATAACAGTGAGGCCTGGTCTTCTTGATGGGTATAGCCAGTCGGGCCATTGCAGGGTGGACTGCTGGGTGGATGGCTGGATATGGGCAGGTGCTGGCGGTGGTCTGGAGATACCGCGAGGCTCCAGTTGGTGGGATCTCTGGGTATCCATATACTGGTCAAGTAGTTCTGCTACGTTGTCTACTGTCAAGGACTTTTGATCTTGGACCCAGTGGCAAACTTCACTAGGGGATTGCTTGTAAAAGTGTTCCAGTAGGATCAGTTGGGCAGCATTCGCTAAGGTAGTTGCCTGACAGCCGGAAAACCATGCATTTACCGATAAGGACATCTGATGAGCCCATTTGGTATAGAGCTGGCCCTCTTTCCATTGTTGGCTGTGAAATTTAGACCTATGATCTTCAGGTGTGATCGCGTATCTCACCAGCAGTCGCTCCTTGACTGGCTCGTAGTCTTTTTTGTCTTCCCCGGGTATGGCTTCAAAAGCATCCAGTGCTCGACCAGATAGCTTGCTGATGAGAATGATGACCCAGTCAGCTTTGTCAATTTGCTGGAGATCACACTGGGTCTCGAAGACATGACGGTACCGGTCAATTTCCTCCACCCAATCCTACCCCGTTCTGCAGCTACAGTACCCACGATCTCCTTCTGAACCTCAAGCATTTTGAGACATGTTGTGTCTGCAATTATCTGGGGGATCACCTCTTGGGGGGAGTGGTGCTGTATAGCATCAGCTGCCACTGGATCTCTCGCTGGAGCTCAGCCATCCTGGACCCCTCCATAGCTGGTCCTCTGCTTCGGTCGCTGGCCTGATCACTCTCCATCAACTTGGCAATTAGAGTTGCCTTTGGCTTGTTTCTGGTGTTCTGTCCCCTTGATTCCAGCAGATCCTTGAGTGTGCTTTGCTTAAGGCTGGAGTAACAAAGATCCATCCGACAGGGTCCCATTCGTGGTTTGGATGTTCCAGGCACAAGAAAGCCTCCCACCAGTGCCAACCAAATATGACGGACTCTGGACACCCTGTTGGGTATTTCTGCTAAGAAGCTGCTTCCCAAGTCCTGGAACATGAGACCAATGGGTCTGACTATAGGAACCCCAAGGACCAGACAACACCAGTCTTGAACTGCTTTATTTTTAGAAACACACTGAATCTATACCACAAACCATCAGATAAGGGCTACTCCCATTATCTCACAGTAGAGCTAGTCCTATTATCATAACAATGACCTCCTTAGACAGTCCGGCTCCCCGGACTAACTTGCATAAGAAGTCACAAGCAATTAGTGACCAGCCCTGAATAATTTAAGAACACATTATAACACAACGTTCTCTAGGCCATGGTTCTCCTGCAGCCCAATGCCCGTGATAGTTATTTTTCACATAAAGTCTGTATAAATTTACAGCATACAACTATGTTAAGATGCCCATTACCATTACTGTATATGATAATTGGAAGATATAGGTATATGGGGCCCTAGCAGACACCACTAGCTGAGGCTTGTTGGCAGAATAAACTAATTAGATAAGTTTCAAAATAATATCCAGTCAATTCTGTCTGATAAGTCAGTGCTGGAGGTGTCTGTAAAGTGCCTTGGATGCTTCTCACTATAAGTTAACCACATAGTATAGAATATTATAATGTTCTGGAAAATTTTGTAACACGAACATGTGTGAATTGTACTATATGAGAACTTTAGGGACCAGTAGAACAGCAGGATAGGTAAGAACATGCCTCCTGTGCCAGCCATTTTGTGGCCAGATTGGTCAATCATCCAGTGTCCACTGGGCAGGGAATGACAGTTCCAAACTGGCGTTGTCAGGGAACAAAGCTTATCCGACAGGATAGAAACCCTAATCTTTTTGCTCGTTTTCCCTATTATAGTGACTGCTTGTGTGCTGCTCCACCTCTATATTTCTAAACAGAAGCACTCATGTGAGGAGAGAGAAAATGGCCAACTGGGTACTCTGAGATGGTCCTAATGTGCATTATTAAAGGTTTACTAATGTCTATCAGCTTCACAGTACTAGATGGCTCTCATCTAGGGGTTTATTTACTAAAGACATAACTTATTTATTTTGCAAGAAAACTTAGTGAATGAGGTGAAATGTTATTTTGCAAAGAATACCCAATCACATGCACATGCACATGATTGGATACTGCAAGTCAGCAGAGCTTCGCCTCATTTACTAAGAACTAGGGAAAATTCCCTTGCCAAGTGAACAGTTTTTTTGCAATTAGTAAATCAACCCCAAGGTGTTCAGGTATGTGAACAAACCAGTAAAGCCTTTCTCTCCGTGTGGAAAGGTTTCATTAGTCCGTATTCTGCAGATTCATAGTGTCATAACTAGGCTTCCTAAAATCCTATGGGAAGGTGCAAGTATTATAAATGAGTGTTGGCAGTGAATGCCATCAAGTGGAAGGCAATAAGACATGCCCTACTGCATTTAGCGCAGCTCAGTGTTCACAATGAATGTTAATGTATGCTGCCTGCCCCTTCTCCATGGGATTCAATAAACCTTATACGCTGTGCTGAGTGACCTCCTTTCAGTACACAGTCAATGGAGATTAAAGTAAAAGTAAAAAATCTATCATTGCTACCAGAGGCCAAGTAAAAGCTAAATTACAGTGCATATTCACTGTGTTATTACATGAACCTTTCATAAGGAACATAACCTTCTAAAATTCCCCCTTACTTGTGTATGACATTCCATGGGCTATGACACAGAAATGGAAATGGCCAATGAGAGATAGAAAAAGACATAACATTACTCCTAAAGATCGAAGCATATTCAACGCAAGAACATTCTGTACTAGAGATGAGTGAATTGATAACCAGAGCCAACTGGGTGTGGATTTATATATTTTAGAGACTTGAATACAAATAGTGTTCTGCAGAGGGTACTCAAAGTATCTAATCATTGTTTATACATATTTGAAAGGTGCATTTTATCTAGTAGATACAAACATATTTTGATAAGCTGCAAGTAGCACTATTGGTTCAGCTTGTACTCTCAAATTGCCTGTTGCAAATCCCTACACGTGTGACCACCTGTTCCTATAAGCATTACATTGGCAAGGCATTCATTAATACTCATAGATATAATCTAGGCCTAGATTTTGGCCACGCCAGGCACAGAATGATTAAAGCCAATTAACAAGAAAGTCATACTGCTGTACTAACAGACAGTGTAGTAGTGGTGCTAGCCCCTTCCGACCCTTTGATCCAGCTGTAGTCCCATGTTTGTAAGCCTTCCCTGAAGCCTAATAGCTGAGCTAGCTTGGTACGAGAATTCATTGGTCAAGTTTGATTTTCCAAGATGATTGCTAATATTTTCCCCTTTGAGTGGCTGGCACCAGCAGTGCTCTTCTGTCCATCTCCATGGACACAAACATGGAAGTTTGCCCAGTACAATTGATTATAGGGTTAGATGCCATCTAATGCCCATAAACAGATTAACATGATTCTATTATGTTAACACCCCAGAAAAAGCTACTGAGGGGTACGAAGGACCCCTTTTTTTTTTCTTTCAGCTCCTCCACTCTGCCCAAGTGCCCGATTGTTCAGATTGTGCAAAGCATTGACATTTCCTGGTGGAGTAAAAGCTTACCCTCCCACCTTCTACAATTTGTTTCCCACATATGCTTATTGGCCAATGAGGCGTTAAAGCTGGCCATACATGACCTGATAAATAAGAATCACTTGTAGAAATCAGGTCATCTAGATTTTCATTTAAGAATGATAATAAACACTTGTATGCATAATGCTAGGACTTTCCGACGACAAAATCCGTTGGATTTTTTCCGACTAATGTTGGCCCAAACTTGTCTAGCATACACACGGTCGCACAAAGTTTTCGGAAAATCCGATCGTTCTGAACAAGGTGATGTACAACACAAGTAGCCAATAGCTTTCGTCTTGTAAGTTATTCTGAGCATGCGTGACACTTTGACCATCAGAATTGTTCACACACAATTGGAATTTAAACGATCGGATTTTGTTGTTGGAAAATTTTAGATCCAGCTCTCAAATTTTGTGTGTCGGAAATTCCGACAGAAAAAGTCTGATGGAGCCCACACACGATCGGATTTTCCAACAACACGATCTGATCGCACATTTTCCGTCAGAAAGTCCGACCGTGTGTACAGGGCATTAGAGTTTCTTGTTATTATACCTGGATATTTTTCAACTTTCTATAAAATCTCAGCAGTTTTATTTTGAATATTCCTTTTTCACAAGAAAAAAAAGCACTGGTCCCTTCAGCATACTGTATAAGCAGCAAATCTAAACATGGGCCAACACTTGGATAAAAATTGTGGCAGGCCCATATGAGCAAGAGCAGAAAGCTCAATGAAATGACCATCATGTTCAGTAAAAGATCTGTCTGTGTCTGTGACCACAGACATCTGGCTGTGTGGTCTGTGACCACAGACTTTAGAGAGCAGTCAATCATGCAAGTATTCTACTTTCACCTTCAGGACAAGCTCTCATCAGAGGATTATATTAACTTTGGCCAAGCTGACTTGTAAAGTCAGCTTGGCCAAACTCTCGAGTAGTTTCCATGGATGTGGGGTTGGAGCCAAGAAGGAGAAACCAGAGGCTAGCATGGCTAGTGATCGTGGTAGGCTTCTCAAAGATCTTCCTGACAGTAGACAAGAGGTTCTATAGCTACCTACAGACATTGCCTGATTTTATTGAAAATGGCAGGATTGGAGTACTGCCATCTTATGTCTGTACACACTACTAGTTTTTTTTTGTTCAATCCTGCGCTCTGAACTAAAAAACCTGACAGCTCAGGTCGGAGCCGCTGTACTAACAATACAATGTTACTATAGTGCTCTCCTCTGCTGTTCTATTATGTTCTGACAGGGGGACAGCCCCCCACCAGAAAACTCCAGTCAGCGCTCTCAGCCATTGCCAGTTGGCAGAACTTTTTTGGTCAAGCTTCTTCTACAGATGGCTGGTTTCTGTTGGACCGGCTGCCGTACAGACAAGCGGAATAGCGGCCATTCTCTATTGAACTGGTCAATGTCGGCCGACATTCGGCCCATGTGTACTAGGCTTTAGGGCCCTTTCACACAAGCATTCCATTCGTCCATTTTTCATATGTCCATTTTCAGATGGAAAATAGACTATGAGTTTCCAAATGTAAACAGATTATCATCCATTGACATCCACATACATCAATGTCTGTTCAGGTCTGTTTTTTTAAGTGGTACAAGGCTGCGTCTCTTTTCTGTTTAGATGGATCTGAGCAGATGTGAACAGATGTAAAATGACAATGTCCTTCTCGACCTCTTCTCCGTCTAGGGGTTCCCGTGGTAGATGGCCTAAAGAAATGTGGAAACTGACACTGAATCTTTTTTGGGTTATTTATTTGAACCAAACAGAGTCTTTAGACAAGGGTAGAGGGCAGGGGCAGATTGACAACTGATGGGGCCCCTGGGCAATAGAAGATCATGGGGCCCCCTGTGTCCCAAGCCACACCTGCACAGGGGGACATTGGGGGGGGAGCACACAGGGAGATCCTGGGAGGGGGAGAGGTCACAGGGGGACACTATGGGGTTGGAGAGCACACAGGGGGACACTGGGGGGGGGCAAACAGGAGGTCCCTGAAGGGGGGCACTGGGGGGAGAGCACAAAGAGGAACACTGGGGGGGGGGTAGAGCCCACAGGTAGACTCTGGGGAGGAGGAGAGGGCACAGGGGGACACTGGGGGGGGGAAGCACACAGGGAGACCCTGGGAGGCGGAAGGACAAAGGGGGACACTGTGGGGGGTGGGGAACACACAGGAAAACACTGTGGGGGGTGAGGAACACACAGGAAGACACTGTGGGGGGTGGGGAACACACAGGAAGACACTGTGGGGGTGGGGAACACACAGGAAGACACTGTGGGGGTGGGGAGCACACAGGAAGATACTGTGGGGGGTGAGGAGCACACAGAGGGACACTGTGTTGGTGTGGAGTACACAGGGGGACCCTGGGAGGGGGAGATGGCACAGGAGGACACTGGGGGGGGGAGGAGAGGGCACAGGGGGACACTGGGGAGGGGAGAAGCACACAGGAAGACCCTGGGAGGGGAAAGCACACAGGGGGACACTGTGGGGGGTGGGGAGTACACAGGGAGACCCTGGGGAGGGGGAAAGCACACCGAGGGACACTGGAGGGAGCACACAGGAAGCCGATGTGGGGGGTGGGGAGCACACAGGAAGACACTGTGGGAGGTGGGGAGCACACAGGAAGACACTGTGGGGGGTGGGGAGCACACAGGAAGACACTGTGGGGGTGGGGAGCACAGAGGAAGACACTGCGGGGGGTGAGGAGCACACAGGGGGACACTGTGGGGGGTGTGGAGCACACAGGGGGACCCTGGGAGGGGGAGAGGGCACACAGAGACCCTGGGAGGGGGAGAGGGCACAGGGGGACACTGGCGGAGGGGGAAAGCACACAGGGGACACTGTGGGGTTGGAGAGCACACAGGGGGACACGGGGGCAAACAGGGGGTCACTGGAGGGGGGCATTGGGGGTCACTGGAGGGGGGCACTGGGGGTCACTGGAGGTGGGCACTGGGGGTCACATAAGGGGGGCACTGGGGGGAGAGCACACAGGGGAACACTGGGGGGGGGAGAGCAAACAGGGAGACCCTGGGGAGGGGGAGAGGGCACAGGGGGACACTGGGGAAGGGGGAAGCATACAGGGAGACCCTGGGAGGGGGTAGCACACAGGGAGACACTGTGGGGGGTGGGGAACACACAGGAAGACAATGTGTGGGGGTGGGGAGCACACAGGAAGACAATGTGGAGGGTGGGGAGCACACAGGAAGACACTGTGGGGGGTGGGGAGCACACAGGAAGACACTGTGGGGGTGAGGAGCACACAGGAAGACACTGTGGGGGGTGGGAAGTACACAGGAAGACACTGTGGGGGGTGAGGAGCACACAGGGGGACACTGTGGGTGGTGTGGAGCACACAGGTGGACCCTGGGAGAGGGCACAGGGGGACACTGGGGAGGGGGAAAGGGCACAGGGGGACACTGGGGAGGGGGGAAGCACACAGGGAGACCCTGGGAGGGGAAAGCACACAGGGGGACACTGTGGGGGGTGGGGAGCACACAGGGGGACCCTGTGGAGGGGGAAGCACACAGGGGAACACTGGGGGAGCACACAGGAAGATGCTGTGGGGGGTGGGGAGCACACAGGAAGACACTGTGGGGGGGTGGGGAGCACACAGGGGGACACTGTGGGGGTGGGGAGCACACAGGGGGACACTGTGGTGGATGGGGAGCACACAGGGTGGACACTGTGGGGGTGGGGAGCACACAGGGGGACCCTGGGAGGAGGAGAGGGCACAGGGGGACACTGGAAAGGGAGAGAGGGCACAGGGGGACACTGGGGAGGGGGGAAGCACACAGGGGGACACTGGGGGGAGCACACAGGGGAACCCTGGGAGGGGGAAGCACACAGGGGAACCCTGGGAGGGGGAAGCACACAGGGGGACACTGTGGGGGGTGGGGAGCACACAGGTGGACACTGTGGGGGTGGGGAGCACACAGGGTGGACACTGTGGGGAGCACACAGGGTGGACACTGTGGGGGGTGGGGAGCACACAGGGAGACCCTGGGAGGGGGAGAGGGCACGGGGGGACATCGGGGAAGGGAGAAGCACACAGGGGGACACTGGAGGGGGCGCACACAAGGGGGCACTGGGGGCAGAGCACACAGGGGGACACTGTGGGGGGGGGAGCACACAGGGGGGCACTGGGGGAACACTCAGGGGAACACTGGGGGGGCACACAGTGGGACACTATGAGGGGGAGAGCAAACAGAATAACACTGGGGGGGACACAGAGGGACACGGGGGGAGAACACAGTCAGACACTGTGGGGGGGAGAGCACACAGGGGGACACGGGGGGACACACAGGGGAACACTGGGGACGACACACGGGGGAACACTGGGGGGGACACTGGGGGACGACACACAGGGGGATGCTGGAGGGGACACACAGGGAAATGCTGGGGACACACACGGGGGGGGGACACTGGGGGGGACACACAAGGGGACACTGAGGAGACACTGGGGAAGGGGACATACAGGGAAACACTGGTGGGGGAGAACATACAGGGGGGGTAGTGTGTCAAGGGGGGGGAGCACACTGAAGTCTGGCCCCGGGCCCCATACATTTGTACTGCAGTCGCCCCCTCCTTCTGATGGCGGCCCTCCAGTAAAAAAAAAAGTTTCAGGTCATGCCTATAATAATACCGCTAACAGCACACTGCTCCCCGCCGGCCCCTCCTCCCTTCTCATCTGTCCTAGGTGATGTAGTGTACAGTGCAAGCAATTGCGACGGACGGGAGGGAAGGAGGGGCCGGCGAGGAGCAGCACGCTGTTAGCGGTATTATTACAGCCGCTTCAAGGGGCCTCTCGTTGGGCCGGCCACGGGCCCCCAATGGCGCCCCTGGTAGAGGGTTAGGATTAAGCTCAGGTACTTAAAACTGCAAAAATGGAAAGTCTCTTATAGAAAAAATCTGGAGATTAGCAACTGTTTCACAGCTGGATTTTACAACCTCTGGATAGACCTCCTCTCACTAGGCCTAGCAGCCGGTAGGGTGTTAAGCAAAGTCTCTGCCACAGACTGGAGTGTAGGATATTTGAGGAAAAGTCTCTGCCACAGACTGGAGTGTAGGATATTTGAGGAAAAGTCTCTGCCACAGACTTGAGTGTAGGATATTTGAGGAAAAGTCTCTGCCACAGACTTGAGTGTAGGATATTTGAGGAAAAGTCTATGCCACAGACTTTAGCGTTACTGAGGGACATAGACAAATTTAAAGAGCTATCATACGGTACCAGTATCTCTCAGCCGATCTGGCGATACCGTATGAGTGTAGATCCATGTAGTGTCCTTCAACTAAGCCTCCAGGCTCCTTCAGAGAAGCCAGCCTTGTGCACGGCCTTCTTCTGAAGAGTCCTACCCCTGGGGTTTCTCCAGTTGCTGGGCCTCTCCCTTGGATGAGACGGCACCGGACCACCTTTGGATCAATAGGCCCCGAAATCCATTCAGGCCTGTTCCTGCAGTTGTGTCGCCTCGGGCTAGCCAGCCAGAGACTTGAAATGCATGACTCCGCACCCCAGGCCAGGAGGGCCATGGGGGCTGGTCAGGAGGACCAGAACCACACAGACAGAAAATATTCTCTCCAGCAGAGCAGAACACCCCAAAACACTTGATGTCAGTACCTTAAATACCACCTCTCAGAATGCACAGCAGGAGAACACTCCCATTGGGCTGGTTCCAAAAGAACAGTGGCATTCAATACACCCAGCTAGACTGCATTCTCAACCTTGCCGGCGGTGACAGTGACACCTGCGGGCAAGGAGAACCCAGTGCAACCCAGCTAGACTGTTAATGTTTAGAAAATTAGCCCCAAAACCCAACTGTGGTTTCAGGAAAATTTACTTTACTTGTCAGGAGCCAGCGCTACACGTCTGCTCCATTTATACCTGTTTTTAAGCAAGAAACATATTTTTTGTTTATACATTTGTCACCTATGGTTAGTTTCTTCAACATCTAAAAAAATGGATGTAAACTGAACTGAAAACTGATGTAAATTGGACTGAACTGGACTAAAGGCACAAATTGACAGACTTTCAATCTGAATGTTTAAAGCTGCAGTTATGATGATCTAAATGTTTATGGGGCACCAACAGACACTGTAAGTCAAGGTATATGTATGAGAATAGAAGTTGGAGAGGTTAGAATTGTTTTTGGATCACTGTTGGTTTCTTCACTAACAACCTTGTGTCTGGGGAGTCTGCAGAATGCCTCCCTTACCTCTGCCATTAGCCTGAACATGACTGGTCTATTGATTATTTCTTTATTTATTACAGGTACTTATATAGGGTTGTCAATGTATGCAGAGCTTTACACAGGAGCGGCCGGTCCATAAGGGGCGCCACCCCCCCTAGTTTCCATGTGGGGATGCATGCAAGGTGCCAGACTAATTTTTTTTCAAACCACATGATTAGAGCCCGAAGCTCTAATTGGCTTGAAAAAGTTGGGCTCGGGGCGCAGCGAACCCACCCACTTGTGACACTAGCGAATCAATGTTCGATATTGTCTTCTGGCTTCTCCTCCCAGCCGATCAGATCGGGAGGCAGATCAGGTTGGCCGGGAGGAGAAGCCACGGTGCCATGACTGTGGAGGGGTAAGTGCGGATTTGGGGGGGGGGTTTGTTTGCCACCCCCCAAAAGGTTTGTCACCAGCCACCACTGGCTTTACATATATATTGTACATTCACATCAGTCCCTGTCTTTAAGGAACTTACAATCTAAGGTCCCTAACTCACATACTAGGGCCAATTTAAACAGGAAATAATTAGCCTACCAGCATGTCTTTGGAGTATGGAAGGAAACTGGAGTACCTGGTGGAAACCCACTCAGGCACAGGGAGGACATCCAAACTCGATGCCACCATTTTATAGGGGTGCAGCCTGGGAAAGTAACCTGAAGTTGGTGGAATACCAATGCTTGCATGACCATGCTCTACTGTTTATAGCTGGGATTACGTGTACTATACACTTTTGCTGTTTAGGTATTTTTCTGCTGTGTATGTAATTGGTTCAAGGAAGACATGTACATGCAACTGAACCCCTAGGTGGTGAAAAAAAAATGTCAGATGAAAAAGTTACTTTAGCTAATATTGTAGCATTATATCTACAATAACTAGCGCTAGAGAAGAGGAATGCGTGGTTTCAATGCCCTCATCTTTATTCAGCTGCAAACAAACTGTAATAAGCCCCCCCCCCCCCCCAAAAAAAAAAAATAATAATAAAATAAGGCCCAGCATATAAACACTGCTGGAATCCAAGGAACAGAATAAGATGGACATGTTCTACTTGTATTACCAGCATCTTTATATGATTGTTTTCCTCCTAATACAAATACACAATCTTCCTGCATTTGCTTTTATCTGATGAGAACTGTGATGTTGAAAAAAAAAAAAGCAAAAAAAAAAAGCAAACCTGATAAACAGCGGAATAGAATAGAAGTGGAAGGATGCTCGGTGTATTTATTATAGCGTGGAGCGTACAAGGCAGGCGCCAGCGCTGCGCTCCCCAGGCTCCAGCTGCCCACCGTGACATGAAGCTGACTTCTGACACCTGGTAATAAGACCAATAAGGAGAAAAGTGGGAGCTAGTCCTGTGAAGAAGGAGGGAAAGTTAGTGAAAGGCGTGCTGTGTTGTAGATGACTTTGTGTCGACCTTTGTTGGAAATGGCCTATGCACGCAGCATAATGGTCTCCTTGCAGAGAGGGAAATGGCTTAGTGCTATCACCATCGCCATGGCAACCATCGGAGTCCCCATCTAGCAGAGAGAAATGAGTTATGAAAAGGCTTGAGTGAAGAAGGGATTAAAACATGATCCCAGGGACAGCATGTCAATCAAAAGCAGCCTAGAAATTACACTTCTCCAGGTTCGGATTTCTCTGCTGTTTGTTTAGATGTATGCTACTAGAAAGTGATCAAATTAGGAGAATTCTTTTGCTCCCTACCCCTCTTTATGTATCTTTCTTATACATATTATATATATATATATATATATATATATATATATATATATATATATATATATATATATATATACTGTATGTCAGCCTTAAAGCTGAACACTGGCCAAAAAAAATGTTTGCCCATTCACTCTATAAAAATAAATGAACACTAAGGAAGTATGTGCAATGTGCAGGCGCAGCTGCGTTGTGTAATATTCTCAATTTCACTCCCCCCACCATGCAGTAGAGTCAGTGCTAAACATCTGGAAATGAAAGGGTCGTCGGCCCTTTAGATCATCCATTCTGAAAACATCTTGCATTCTTTTCAATACATGCAAAGAGTAAAGAAAGGGATGGTTGGCGCTCAGCATGACATCCAAAAAATGGTATTCCGTTATTGAAAAGACATGTACAATGCTGTAAAAACAGTCTAAGGTAGTAAACAGTACACTGCACGTCCAAAGCGCATAGGATGTTTTTCCAGCGTTGCACATGTCTTTTTACACTGCTGTTACACTGCACATCTGAAATGCGTAAGACTGGTTTTCCAGCATTGCACATGTCTTTTTACACTGCTGTTACACTGCACATCTGAAATGCGTAAGCCTGTTTTTCCAGCGTTGCACATGTCTTTTTACACTGTCGTTACACTGCACATCTGAAATGCGTAAGCCTGTTTTTCCAGCGTTGCACATGTCTTTTTACACTGTCGTTACACTGCACATCTGAAATGCGTAAGCCTGTTTTTCCAGCGTTGCACATGTCTTTTCAATAAAGGAATACAATTTTTTGGATGTCATCCTGAGTGCCGACCATCCCTTTCTTTACTATGGTACTTTGGAGGCGTCGGCAGCCTCAAAGTCTGAGCATGGGACGGTGCTGTTACGTGGGAAGGTTGTAGCATCTACACATCTTTTTTCCTTGATGCTATGGAGGAGGGGAAATTGTGATGTTCATACTCTGTACAGTACAGTCAACACTAAACTATCGATGCTGAAACATACAATCCCATTTGGAGTACTCAGATCACAGAAGATCGCTCACTCTGCAGCTCATCGATTCACAAAACATCTTGCATTGCTTTCAATTATTGCAAGACATGCTCTGATAGGAGGAGGGGTGATTGTGATGCTCATTTCCCACATACAATACTATTAATGCTAAACATCTGATGCTAAAACATACAATTCCAGTGAGGGTTGCTCACTCAGCTCATCAATTCACAAAACATCTTGCATTATTTTCAATGCATGCTGTGATAGGAGGAGGGGAGATTGTAACTTTCATTCTCCACACACTATAATAACTACGGTATAATAACACACTATGATAACACAATATTATCAATGCCAAGCATCCCATGCTGAAACATACAATTTCAATCAATGAGGGTCACTCTGTATGAATATCATCCAGTCTAAAAACCTCATGCATTCATTGCAGTGAATGCAATAATCTCCTCTCCTCCAATCATTGCATGCTTTGCATTCAGTGAAAAGAACTGAGTGACCCACTGTGATCTGTGTACTCTATCTGGAATTATAAGAATGTTTGGTGTTGACAGTACAGTATAGGGGGCAGGGCCGCTGATAAGGGAGACCAACAGTCCTCCTGTAGGGGGCCCGAGCCCACAGGGGGGCCCAAACTTTAGGGGGAATTAGTGCAGTTGGGCGGAGGGGCAGTTACAGAAGGAGGCCCTATGCGGCTCTCTGCAGCAGCTGAAAGTCAGTTTTTCCCCTTCCTTCCAGCTTTCAGTTGCTGCAGGGAGAGACACAGACACATGGCATCTTTCCTGTAATTTCTTCCCCCACACCAATCCGCCTCCCTATTCTGCCTGCCTCTGATCCCCCCCGTGCACCCCCATATCACTGTGACCCCCCCCGGAGTTCTGCAGGCTTCTCTGTCCTATAAAAAAATAACAAATTGTAGCTGTAGCGCCGGCTCCCGAAGAGCACACGCTATGTTTTTGAAATTTAAGGTTACACCTGAACTGCAGTTTGGTTTGGGTACAATTGTTCTAAATTTTGACCTCAGCATCAGTCTGACTGGACTATAGGATGTTCAGCCTGGCTACAGGGGGCACTGTCTCTTCTGGCAGGCATGGAACCACAGTCTGGTTGGGTGCTTTAAGGTTACTCTCTCTCGGAGCCCGCCCAGTGGGAGTGTCACTCTCGCTGTGCTTTCTGGGAGAGGGTACTTAAGATGCGGATGTCATGTGGTTCGGGGTTCTTGTCCAGAAGTGTGTTCTGACTTAATGGTCCTGGTCCTCCTGACCAGCCCCCAGGAAGGTAATGGCCTGGGGTGCGGAATACCCGACTTATTGTCTCGGGGCTGGCTAGCCCGAGGCAAGGAAACTAAAGAAGGATTCCGAGGTGGTCCGGTGCCGTTTCCGGTAGTTGGAGGCCCAGTAACTTCGTAGCTATCCAGGGGAGGACTCTTCAGAAGAAGGCCACGTAAGGGTTGGCTTCTTAGCAAGAGCCTGGTGGGGCTGAAGTACCTAAGTGAATCCAGTCTCATGGGTATCGCCAAGCTGGCTGAAAGATCCAGGTATTACACGAGTGTTCTACAAGTTTTAGTTTTTTTTACTTGAATGTTCTAAAACAACGTCTGTGGCAGAGACTTATTCCTGTATGTTCTAAAACAAAGTCTGTGGCAGAGACTTGTTCCTGAGTTAAGCACCTTGTTGGCTGCTAGGCCTTGTGAGAGAGGGACTATCCAACTTGAGTGAACATCCAGTTGTGAATGGCTATTTTCTGGAATAAAGAAAGTCCTTCATTATTGACTTTGGCATTAAGAGTACCTGAACTTCCTTCCTAACCCTCTGATTCTATTTTAAGAGACTGTTCGTTGTCTACGTTTTTGCAAATAAAAATCCCTTTATGCGGATCTGTCGTCAGTCTCTAAAGTTACTGGGCTATCTACCACGGTAAACCCCTAGACACAAATCGAGGAGAAGAAGGTAATGGTAATCCCAATCAAACCAGCAGCTCCTTTGGGGTGTTAGTGCTACATAGCTAAAAGCTGAAATAAAATAATTGTATACAGTGCTCCCAAACCACCCCTAAAATTCTGCTTGCAGGACTTATCCTAACGTCTCGCAAGCGCACCGCCCCAGTGTGGAAAGACACATTGAAATGAATGGGAGGCAGTTTTCAGGTGCTATTTAGAGGCTATTTCTAGCGCTACAATTCCTGAAACCCCCCCAGTGTGAAAGGGGTCTTAATGGGGTTGATTTACTAAGTCTGAAGAGTGCAAAATCGAGTACAACTCTGCATAGAATCCACGTTTTATTGTCAAAGCTTAACCTCCCTGGCGGTATGATTCAGTCTGGAATAAGGTGCTGAAAGCGGTACAATTATTTTGCATGGAAATCTGGCTTTTATTTTGTAGTCCTGTAATTCTTAGGAATAACGCTCTGAAATCTCTTCAAACCAGAGTCTAGCAGACATCCCGGGTATGATAAAGTTTATAATATAATAAAGAATAATAAAAATTATTCAATAATGTAATCAAATCCAAAAAAAAACTGAAAAAGGGACATGTTTTGGTTGCTATGGACAATCTCCAAATTCCAGGCAGTAAAAAACAGTATTTATAATATAAAAGTGCATGCAGGGCACTGCACAGACCACTAGGGACAAAGGGGGTGTGTATTTTTTAATACAGCACTGTAATCTGTAAGATTACAGTACTGTGTGTGTTTTGTGTGTTTTTACTTTTTTGAATTTGCCGCCGTTCTCCGCTCCCGTGCGTCGTAACGTCGCAGGGAACGGAGCTCGGTGGCATTCGGCACTGTGAATCGAGCAGAGGACAGCTCGATCACACAGCGCGGCGGACATCGCTGGATCCAGGGGACAAGGTGAGTAACTCTCCCTGTGTCCTCCCCTGCATCGAGCGATGCGATCCCGAGTCTGGCTCGGGGTTATCGCTTATGTAATTAAAATCCCAACCCGAGCCAGACTCGGGATTACCGCTAGGAAGGTTAAGTGAACAAGCTGAAGACAGAAGCTGATACCATTACCATGCACAACTGCACCAGATTTTGTACTCTCTGGTTTCAGTAAATCAACCCCAATATGTCAAGGGCTGCCAGCAAAAGGAGCAATACTTCCATGCTATAGCAAGCTCCCTCCATCAATGCGACCAGTCCCCCGCAGCCTTCTCTTTAACCAAAACCGGAGCCCTGGTGACGACACTACCACGCATGCGCACGGGGGCCTTTGGTTCTGGAAAGAAACGCTGAAGTTCTGGCACAGTAAGCTGGACCCATCAGAGCGCATGCGCTGCTCATGTCAGTGGCTGCTTGCAGGGTGAATATCTCCTAAACCGTGCAGGTTTGGGAGATATTCATTTTACCTACACGTAAGCCTTATTATAGGCTTTACTGTAGGTAAAAATTAAAGCTGGGTTTACAACCACTTTAACAGCCCTGTATTGTACATTATGACGCAGAGAGATTGCGATGACAATGGCGCTTTGGGGAGAAGGGGAGAGAGAGCAGTAGCCAACTGGAGTTGGGGTGTAAGGGAAGTAATGCTGCTTGTTACTGTAACCCTTGCACTGGCTATGGGGATACTGTAAGGGTATTTTTTTTATAATTCTTGGAGTTAGACTTTAAGATTAAAGCGGTAGTAAACCTCAGTTGGTTAAAAAATAAAATGTGCATCGCATACTAGCACCCCAATACTTAAAAAGCCGTCCTTGGACCCTACCAATCTTAACAACCTATGCCCTATCTCCTTGCTCCCATTTTCCTCTAAACTCCTTGAATGCCTGGTTTACAACCAACTGATTGACTACCTCATAAAAACAACCTTCTTGATCCCCTTCAATCTGGATTTCGCCCTCAACACTCAACAGAAACTGCTCTTTTAAAACTCACAAATGACCTACTAACTGCAAAAACCAACGGACACTATTCTGTACTCCTACTTCTGGACCTTTCAGCTGCCTTTGACACCGTTGATCACCCTCTCCTCCTCAAAAAACTTGAATCCCTTGGTCTCCATGACTGTGCTCTTCAGTGGCTCTCATCCTACCTATCCCAACGCACCTTCAGTGTCACTTACAATTCTACTTCCTCCACTCCTCTTCCCTTCTCTGTCGGAGTCCCCCAAGGTTTTGTTCTTGGACCTCTTTTATTTTCAATCTACATCTCTTCCCTGGGTCAGCTGATAGCCACTCGTGGCTTTCAATATAATTTCTACGCTGACGACACACAAATCTATCTCTCCACCCCTCAACTCACTCCATCAGTCTCCTCACTCATTACCAACTTACTAACACTAACTTACTGACTTCTCTGTCAAGAGCAATGGCACAACCATCCACCAATCCCCATATGTCAGGGTGCTAGGTGTTATCCTGGATTCTGACTCTCTTTTCAGCCCCACATCCAATCACTTTCCAAAGCTTGCCGCCTCAACCTCCGAAACATCTCGAAACTACGTCCCTTTCTAACCAATGAAACCACAAAGCTCCTGATTCACTCCCTGGTTAACTCTCGCCTTGACTACTGCAATTCCCTCCTCATTGGCTCACCTTTAAATAGACTATCCCCCCTTCAGTCCATCATGAATGCTGCTGCCAGACTCATCCACCTTACAAACCACACAGTGTCTGCTACCCCTCTCTGCCAATCCCTCCATTGGCTGCCACTTGCCCAACAAATGAAATTCAAAATACTAACACTTAATTACAAAGCCATCCACAACTCTTCCCCCAGCTACATCACTAGCCTAGTCTCAAAATACCAACCTAATCACCCACTTTGTTCCTCCCAAGACCTCCTGCTCTCTAGATCCCTCATTACCTCCTCCCATATCTGCCTCCAGGACTGCTCCGGAGCCTTGCCCATTCTCTGGAACTCACTACTCCAATCTGTCAGAATGTCTCCAAATTGATCCACTTTTAGGCGATACCTGAAAACTTTCCTCTTTAGAGAAGCCTATCCTAATTATAATAATAATATTTTTGAGTAATAATAATAATTATGCAAGACTTACCTTAGAAGGAAGCCCTCCAGTGCTACGATGTCGCCGCTGAGAGGGCTGACATCTTCCCCCCGGTCTTCCATCCGGCTTCGTTGGTCTCCAGCTACATTAATAGCTGAGGGCACGATGATGTCACACCTGCTCATGCGTGGAGGAGCCGCGGTTTATATCAGGGGCTCTGAAGATCTGGCACTGTAAGCCTAACCTTCAGAGCGAATGTGCCGGTGATATCATCGCAGGACAGTCTTACTAAGCGGGCACCCCTGGGCACTGCCCGGGGGCCCCAGGTTGACCTAAGGCCCCATCAGAGCCAGACAAATAGCGCTAGCAGTGGGGCAAGGGAATTGGGCTGAGCAGGCACGGGCAGTCCAGCGTGCAGTGGATCTTTGTTTCCACCTGCCAGCTGGGCTGTCACCACCTCTCCTGAGCCTCTCTGAGTGACTGAGCGAGCTAAGGCAGAGGGGGGTGCCAAAGCTCAAGTGCCATGGATCCCCCTCCTGTTTTCTCTCCCTGCATGCAGGCAAATAAGAGCGCCAATGACAAGCAGCTCTGAGGGGAAGAAACTGTGCTGACGCCCCCTTAGAACCGCCGCTGTCAGAAGAGGACTCTATTTGCTACCTATCCCCCCTCCTGTCAGCAGTGGAGAGAGCAGCTGCAGGCTTTTCTTCCCCCCCCTTCCTCTCCTCCTCATGCTACTGTACTCGAGAGCAGAGCCCTCTCCTTCCTATTGGCCAGCTAAAAAAATAAAAATAAAAAAGTAGCACAAAAGAGGATCATGGGACATGTAGTCCCAAGGACTAGCAAGCCCCATCAATCCTATGAGGGACACTGCAGCCCCCAGCATGCTCAGCTGAAGGGGAGGGAGAGAGAGCCAGCCTATGGGTGGCAAATGACGCGCTGAACATGGTAGCAGGGGACCGGTGGCAAGTGACATACTGAATCTGGTGACAAGGAACCGTTGGCAAGTGACACGCTGAACCTGGAGACAGGGGATGAGTGGCAAGTGACACGCTGAATCTGGTGGCAGGGGATGAGTGACAAGTGACATACTGAATCTGGTGACAAGGGACCGGTGGCAAGTGACATGCTAAATCTAGTGGCAGGGGACAGTATCAAGTGACACGCTGAACCTGGTGGCAGGGGATGGGTGGCAAGTGGCACGCTGCATCTGATGGCAGGGGATGGGTGGCAAGTGACACGCTGAATCTGGTGGCAGGGGATGGGTGGCAAGTGACACGCTGAATCTGGTGGCAGGGGATGGGTGGCAAGTAACATGCTGAATCTGGTGGCAGTGGATGGGTTGGAAGTAACATGCTGAATCTGGTGACAAGGGACCGGTGGCAAGAGACACATTAAATCTGGTGACAAAGGACCAGTGGCAAGTGACATGCTGAATCTGGTGACAAGGGACTGGTGGCAAGTGACACGCTGAATCTGG